>NW_021167890.1:0-238252 GCF_004154835.1 Alternaria arborescens | reverse complement strand
GGCTCATACAAGCTGTATACCGATCGATATCGCAACATTTTGAGTCTAGTAGTTTGCGCAAGGTCTAGTAGTTTGCACAGAGTCTAGTAGTTTGCGCAAGGTCTAGTAGTTTACAACGTTATATATTGATATCTTTATAAGTAGAGCAGTTATTAACAAACTAAATATAGATTTGAAATTGTAGCGTAATTCTATATTAAATTGTGTGGCTAGAGCGCTGCAATAGTGGCTGTGCAGCGTGTAGTCACGTGAGGAACACTAAAACTTAACCTCTACCTTTGAACGCGGATATCTCAACAACGAGAGCAGCTATCGATAAACTGAGTAAAGATCTGAAATCCTAGTGTAAATCCGCACAAAATAGCTTCTTTCGATTTTCTATAGCTAGCTCTGTAGCGAAGATAGCTAGCGTTGATCCTACGACCTTGATCCTACTACTCGTTCTTATCGCATCCTTATCGCTGCTAACAAAACCGCTTAATTGTAGTGCAATTAAGGGCATCCTCTAAGGTAGGATTAAGGACATCCTCTAGAGTAGAGTCTTTAATTAATAACGCTAAAAGAGTTTAAAGTAAGTAGTAATAAAAAAAAAGTAAAGAAAAAAGCGTATATTAAAGTAGGCAAGTTGTCTTAAGAACGCTGTAGACGCTGTAGTAAGGCTAGACATAACTTACGCATATGTAAGTAGGATGCAGCAGTAGATTCTAAGTAGAACAGTCTATTACAATTTCTAATTACTATTGTGAATAGTGCTGTACAGCAGCGTGTAGTAGTAATTTTAGTGGGGTATTAGCATCCTGAGCCACTCGCTATTCCTATACGTTACCTTTTTAGTGCTATTATCGATCGTGTTCGTGTTGTTTTAGGTAGAGCTAACAGTGCAGGTTGCGCCTTAACAGCACCCTCTCTACCCTAGAAGACGTGTGGAGTTCCTTAGGAACAACGATATTTTTAGTAAAAGCGACAAGGCGCGATAAGAAACGGAACGTGGGACTCTAACATAAGACTCTAGCACTTAGAGTTAGCTATCCAAAGTAATATTAAACAATCTAAAGAGGCTATTTTGTGCGAGATTGGCACGGATTGTTGGAGAGAGCCTCAAAGATTCTCCGTACTCGGTAGTCTTGAATAGCGCGCAGTTGGTTTGGCGTTGATGAATGGACCTTCTACGGAGTCAACGATGTCGAGTTCCTCGGTCGGTACGACCATGCGCGCGTGCTTTGAATTGGCGACATCCAGTACCCCCAGAGTGTCTCCTAGCTCAGTGATTGGTATCGCCTCATCCGTGCGCGTCCAGGTTCCAAGACCGAGGTTCTCATGTGCTAGGCGTTGCAGCTGTAAGGTGGATCCGGCTTGCCACTCGGCGTGGCTGTACATCAACTTTGCACTGCGAAGGCGCGGATATCGTAAAAGAAGGGCGAAAAGCTCCTCCACGAACGTCGATATGAGCATCAGCGTGCTTCCTACGATAAGGATCACACCTAAGATCCAGGCGCTGAAAGAATAGTGCTTGGAGGAGCGGATTTTCTGTTGTCGCGAATGTTAGTGCAGGCAGGCTAAACAGGATCATACACAAACCTGGCTATGACATATCCTACGGCACTCCTTTTCACCCTCGCAGTACATGTTTTTGCTCAAAGTAAACCCTCTAGCATGCTCGACCATCATAGATTGTATAGCAGCAAGACTAGCTTTGTATAGGTATTCGCGCTCGTCTTGCCATCGGTCCTTCGGTATAGTGGCTACCTGCATGTTAAGAAATATGGTACTGCGTGATAGAAGGGTTGGTGAGTTTGGTATAGCATAATAGGCATCCAACAGGCCAGCGCCTTGATTGCTCAGTGCAGCCACAAATGCGCGCATCGCAGATTGATCGTTCGCGTCTGGCCAGGCACTTTTGAACGGGTCCAACGAATACTGACCACTAATAACAGCGAAACCATCGATGCATCCAACATTTTCGGGAAGGTTCGGGTTGCAATACGACCTCTGAGTTACGCAGCCCAGTACACCAACAGGCTCGTCAGCAACGAAGTAATGGCTGCCGTTCGCGCTGGAAGCCAAAGAGCTGTCATCAAAGAGGCTTGTAGCCGAGAACCAAGGATCCTCTGTCTTGTTGGCGTATACGACTTCCGAGGCATCTAGAAATAACAATGACACGGACGCATTGGGTTTCCTTAGTTCTGTTATGAGCTCAATATCCTTTTCTGAATCGGAGGCTGTCAGGGCTCTGCTCTGAAGTTAAATCTGTGAAAATAGTGTGCGATAAGTCTGATGGGACCTACGTGACTTTATAGTTGCCAATAGTAACGCCGTCGAACGACGGCTTTTCGTACCTAACGTCAACTGCGAAGATATGACTGTCATTGCCCTTGAGTCCATATGTGTTCCCATATCGATAGACCTGTCGAGTCTGGGAGTTATTTGGGGCCACGACGGTGTCGGTGAAGCCAGCTGTTTTCAAAGGCGCGCAGTGCGTCCGATGGCGAAGAGTAAACTGTGGGTTTTTATTGAGGCCCAGGTGTAACTCAGAGCTTAGTACGCCTGAGTCGAGGAGGATGTTACCAACGTCTGACTTGCAGATCCCCCTGGCAAATGGACACGAAGCGTTTTTCTCTGACGTAAAAGGTAATTTTGGTCTCGCAAACGTTTCGCACAGTTCGTTCTGGGCAGTGTCGCCCCCGCGGTAGCATTGCGTCGCATATGTAAAGGCTTCGACAGATTTCTGACTCTGATAAAGCATGATGGGCTCCATGGTAGACGCTCGGAAGTCCGGATCGTTGACGTACACCCCACAATTTCGGCCAGCTATCAAAACTTCGTTATTCGAGTTTGTCAAAATTCTCGAGGACAAAAGACCTGAGAGGATCAGTCATCAACAAAGCACAAAAGCAAACTCCACGAACGTACCAGCAGCGACAGAAGCGACAGAAATAGCAGAAGCTATCAGGACGACCGGCAGTATCCGCTGTTGGCTCCCCTTGGCGCGACCTCGCCAGACATAGCTGAGTCGACACAGATCCAGCACGGCATCGAGTGCTAATGATTGATTGCGCAAGATGGCCTGTCGCTGGTGGTAGACACCGTCCTGCTTACTGAGGGTTGACTCAGTGGCATAGACCAGAAATCGCGTAATTTTCCAGAAGCTACGCGATGTGGCAGCAATAAACAAAGCGAGAAAGGCTATGATCAGACCACCAGCTTGACGGTCAAGTGTAAGGGTCGCGCCACGAACTGCACCAAGTGATTGATTGATCCAGAACCCTTTGTAGATGTCTTCATCAATGGACCACGTTGGTAATGTCAGGGGCATGATGTGAGTGTCTCCGGAGTTTCCAGGTATCAGGGTTCTCAGATGCACGATCGATCAATTGAATGCCTTCGGCCGTTTCGCTGACCAGCTGAGCCGTCTATGCCGGACTGAGATGAATACAGGGTAAGGAGATTGTGTGGCGAGTGTTTGATAAAATGGTCGGTGGCTGCGCTTCAGCTGTTCACCCCAGCCTTGTGTGTATATGAGCTCGGAAAACGCCTGATGTAGGCTGCAGGAAGTCCTGCCAAGTCTACTGCGGCTCGCCTGATCGGTACTTGCTAAGCAAGGGTGTGGCCGCACTTCTGACTCTTCGCCCCATTTCCATTGTCGATTAGAAAACGGACTGATTCTGTAAGTGCGGATTACTACCGAAGACGTGGTGGTATATGTATAGCCGGGTATGTCGAGTGGTAGGAACGTTCCTTCGACACGTGGAATGAGCAGTCAGGATGGGAAGAAAGTGTATTGTTGTGCCGCTGCCGTGCCCGTGCACCCAACGCGTCTGTCCGGCTAGTGCGCGCCCCCACCACCACCTTCACGGGTACGCGGCACGTTTTAGATTCTTGCTGAACAGGAATTTCTATTGCATTGTTTAGTGACGTGGCTAAAAGCTGTCCACAGCGTGAGAACGGTGGACAGGCCGCCGTCAGGCAACTGCAGACAGCGCGGAATAGTGCCGGGGCAGTGCTGGGGCGGTGCCCAGGAATAAGGAACACGGCTTCTCGAAGCCTGCTGCCGTACGCCACAGCTGTCGTCGGAAGTCAGTCTGTGAGGGGAATGACGTCAAACCCATACAATATTACGTACAGTAGTAGCTCACAGCGACATCTGAGCTAAGATACGCTAGAGCATTCCGACGCGCTAGGACGCGTTTCGCCATCTTTGCCCTTGACCGGCAAAACTCCCAGACTGCATACTTCTTAGGTCAAAGCAGCTTTGAAAGCTTGGAGATACAATTTTCTTCAACTGCACTTTCTATCAGACCCTACGACTTTTACGAAAACTCTCAGAATCGCGAATAGACAGGGGGTATCGACGAAGAGTCGATTGACAGCGTTGACGAAACGGTCGACAGCATGACCAATATCGCGGCAGCCTTCTTCGGAGGCTGGTGTCCCAAGGGAGAAATGACTGCAGAACAATAATTTGTTACACACACAATTTATCTACGCCCGGCGGCCGAGCCGAAAGGGCTGCTAAAGCTAGTTTAACTTTACACTTCTGATGCTACTTCTCGGCCTCCTTAGCCTATGTATCTTCTTTAGCTCGCTTCTTTGTGTAGCTTATTATCTAAGCCAGAGCCCTTTCTCTATATCTAGAACGCTTCTTCTCTATTTCATGCACCTCGTCAGACGCTCGTAGGTTAGTATTGCCGGCGGCAGGCTAGCTTAGAGTCGGCTTCTCTAGGAGATTCTCTAAGTATTTAGCGTCCTATCTTCAGCGGCTGAAGCGTTGTCTGCTGTCTATTGCACGAGGCTGTAGACAAGTTTATGTTAGTATCTGAGGTTTACCTAGTAACTCGTTAGATATTAGTTTGCCTTGAGTGTTCGTGTTGCTATTGCAAACCGTATCGTCGCTCGCACTGCGTCTATATCTTGCGCCTATTTGGCGTTGTCTGTCGCTGCTTTGCCACCTAGGTAGAACGGCAAGTTTCCTCTGCTTGACTGCGTACACTGCAGCATTTCTGTTCGCTGTGGTCCACTTTCTGCAACGGAATAGAAAGTGCTCCACCGTCTCTGCCGCCTGTCCGCATTCGCAATAGTCTGTCGTCAAGGCTTTAATTCAGTGTCGATACGTGTTTAGCTGCGCTATGCCTGTTCTAAGCTAGACAAACACGCTGCTCTCTTTACGCGAAAGCCTATTATAGAGTTGTCGAGTGTGCTTTCCTAGCAGTGCTGTGTCGATTCGTTTAGAGTATGCTCCTACGTCTGCTAGCACCTTCTTAGCTATGCCTTGCTTACGTGCAATATTATGCGTAGTTAATCGCATCCTAGGGAGCTGTGTCTGTAGCCTAGCATTTAGTCTAGTTGCTATCTTCGCCTCTTAATTAGCGAGGCTAGCGAGCTTACACTCTTCGCTTGCGGGTAGCTATAGCACTGTTACTATGTTGCCGTCTCTTCTTAGCGTCTGTACAGTCTTATAGAACTAGCTAATATAGCTTTGCCTAGACTGCTGCTGCGGTCTTCTAAGTGTGAGCACAGAAGCTTTATTCCTTGTTATTAGTACAATGTTGCGAAACCTCAGCTTCGGCAGCCTGCTCAGCGCCTCGGCTATTGCTGCGAGCTCTGCCGCATAAGGATTCTGTTCCTCTCTCCTGCCCAATGTAACGGAGAAAGATTGTTTTTCGTTATTCTGTATGCTAATCGCGCCTCCTATTCTGACTACTCCGTTCCGCGCTGAGCTGCTTACAGCGATGCGTACCGCCCAGTTCGCCTCGAGCCCCTGTACCGCGTTCTCGACTACGATCTGCACTCTCTTCTCCTATAGTGCTAGGATGCACAGACAGGTCGTCTCTATCTGCTCTATGTCTATATCCTTAAGCGCTTCTGCTACTTAGAATAGCGGCGAGCGGTACTGTCTTCTAAACTTTCGCATCCTTGATGTGTTTCTTCGCAGTAGGTTGGTCTCCGGTAGCGCGTAGATGTCTGTCCACAGCTTGACTGCCCGCTTCTAGAACCGCTCTTGTGCACTTGGGATGTGCGCCTCTGCCTCTGCCACCTATGTCGCCACTGTGGGTGAGAGCCCTCTCAGCCTCCTGAGTTCCAGTGCTGCTTCTAGTCCCTTCGCAGCTGCTCTTGCGATGTGCTTGTAGTACTTAAGCCTAGCGTCTATAAGCACGCTAAGTATTTTAACGTTGTCCTTAGGCGAAACGCTCTGCCCCTTAATAACGAAGGACTCCGTGGCACTTTTATACGCCTTGCGAGTAAAGTGGATAACAGCTGTCTTTTCTGCTTTAAACGTCGCTCCGCTTCTCTGTTCCTAGTCTAGTGCGTCTCAGATAATGGCGTTGATACCCTCTCTATTGCTTTGCGCCGTCGGGCCTGTGACTCACGCAGTGAAGTCATCAACGAACGCGATCGCGCCTCCGTACGTGTCGATGCGATTGTCGCACCATGACTCATCCACGTAGACGAGGTGGTGCGACTAGGAGGCGGAGAGGTTGTGGAGGTAGTAGTCCCGGAGGTTAGCATTTCGCTCTTTAGCAATCTAGCGGGTGGCTTTCTTAGTCTAGCCTATAGATGCTAGGGCACGGCTTACTGCAGAGTTGTTTACAAGTATCTAGAATTTATCGTACAGAAACAGGGCTATCTCGTCTTAGTACATGCCTACCCCTATTAAAAGGTGCCCTAGAGGATCTGAAGCAGCGGAGGTTAGACTAGATATTGCAAATCGTGCGGTCGCTGCAATTAGCTGCAGCTGCTATATTGATTGCCTTAAGAGACTTACTAGAGATTATATCTCTTATTATGTCGTGCTGCGATGCTGCAAGCCTAGGCGCTATAGCGAGGATGTGTACAGCACTGTAGTTGCAGAGAGTATTGCGTCTTGCGGCGTACAACGTAAGGTCGCGACAGCCTTAGCAGAATAGAAGAACATTAAAGCTTTAGCATGCGAGCGCTAGCGTAGCGTACATTGCAACACAACAATTGCATCTATAAAACCCCGCAACATTAGACGTTTGTAGGTAGATCTAGCGCGCAACATCTTAACTTACTTTCCTCTACTAACTATGCATGCATGTATGCCTGCCGCTGCTACAGCTGCAGGCTAGCAACCGCGCGCTATTACAGCCGGACGCGTTAGGGGCGGAGACGCTGCGCCGTAATGCTAGCTCGAGGCCACCGCCAGCATGTAGAACAGATACCACGCCTCGTCCCACAACAACTCAACATTAGTACTCCTCCTCCTCCTACTATCTAACGCGCCCACACTATGCCTAGTAGCGACCTGCCCCTGCTCGCCCTTAATAGCAGCAGCGTCTGCAGCTTATCTGCCCTAATAATCCTTAAGGAGCTAATAGAGGCTGTTAACCCTAACGCGCTGCTAAAGCTATGCAACTACTTTAACATAATTAGAGGTATAAGCATAGGCAGGTAAGTAAATAGTTAAGAGAAATACTGTAAGCTATACTAACATGCTAGGCTAATCGCTATTATGCTTAGTTAGCTAATAATAAGCGTAGGTAACTGCATCGCTGCGTACCTAGAGCTCTCTAACTGCGTATTTCGCAAGACGCGACACTAAGTGACAGTTAAGAGCTAAGTGCAGGGCCGCTTTAACGCAGAGGAACTAGCGCGGGCAGTAAGAGAGGTAGTTGTAAAGCAAGGTGTTGCGTCTTAGAGCATAGGAATGACAAGGAGATAAATCATTGATTGAAGCAAAGCTCTGAAGAGCATTGCTTTTATATAGAGAGCACTGCTAGTGTGCTCTCTTCTAGTCTAGTGATTACAGGGTACAGAGCATCAAAGCTCTCTTCGCTGTGTGCGTTTTGTCACACATTACCTCACGGATTACCGCTTTAAGTCTACCTCGCCTTAGTACGGACCGAGCCTAGAGAAGTATAGCCTAACCCCGTGTAACACTGCGGACCTCTGTTGTAGTTTTGGACAATTAAGTTCTAAAGTAGATTGCTTCGCTCGCAAGCTCGCTTCGCAATTACTGCTGCTGGAGGATCGTTAGGCGGCGTTACCTCTCCTTTGGCATTACAGAAGCTGTTTCTAAGGGTCGGTTTCGCATGGACTACGCGTGCAGTTGGTTTTGTCTACGTCGCATGCTGCATCACCGCGGGCCTTCTCATCAAATCCCGACTTCCTCTGAAGCAGCAGTCTGTACTGCCTAATTTCCGCATTCTTCGCAACAAGTCCTACGCTCTACTGATAGCTGCTACCTTCTTGACGGAATGGGCGCTCTTTGTTCCCATCACATACCTGGCAAGCTTTGCTTACTCCAGCAGAGCTATGACGCAGGCGTTTTCATACCAGCTGATTGCCGTCTTCAATGCTGGTAGTTGTGTTGGAAGATGGGTACCAGGCCTCCCAGCAGACAGGCTGGGTCGATTCAACTGTATGATTGAAGCCCTTGCAGTTTGAGGAGTGACATCTTTAGTCTTCTAGCTTCCAGCTGCGACGCTCGTGCCTGCAGCAGACGACATGCCCGCCACAGCCAGCACGGCCTTGACGATCAAAGCCCCGTCAATTGTATACGCTGTTGTTTTTGGTTTCGCATGAGGATCAAACATCTCATTAACGCCTGTGTGCGTTGGACGGCTGTGCGACAATAGCCAATACGGACGATATTATGCGACTTGTTATACTATAGTGTCTTTCAGCACTCTTACGGGTGTTCTAATCGCTGGTAATGTTTTTGAAAAGACTCCTGGCTGCAGATACTGGGGCGTGGTCATCTGCACCACAGCTTGCTACATTGCCGCGTCATTCCTTTTCATGTGGAGTCGCGCCCAGCACGTGGGCTGGAAGCTACGGAAGTTTTAGAGAATGGATCTAGCTTTAGTCCGATTTCGACCTTTGTGCACATCCAAGTTGCTCGACGATCGTCTGCCAAGTGTGCCTCGTATCGCGATCAAGACATGCCAACACGTCGGTCGAGGGATGATCGCATTACCAAGGCGGAGGCAAAACGCGACTCAGGGTACGGTATGAGCTGAATTCTTCTCAATTTCTTCCACCTCCTTTGCAGCATGAACGTTTGGAGAATCCTGTCGCTCTGCTGTACGGTCAGCAGCCGTGCTATGCCTCCCGGTGACCGCCTGTCATCTGCAGATCCATCCTCCTTTCTTATCCTCTTAGTTGCATCGATGCTTGTCGAACCATTCGTTGTTGTGCTCAGTAGGACGAAACCTGTATCTGTATTGAGGGCATCTCGACCAAAGATACAACGCTTTCGCCGCAACGAGCTGAGATGCACTCACCCGAGCAGCCAAGAGTGCGGCATTTCGCGATGGCTCTGCTGTCTGGTGAAGCTAGTCAATACAATGTGAAGCAGACAAAAGAGCACTAGTTAGTCTAGCTCGGTGCCTTCTTTCTATCCCAGCCCAAGTATCGCTCTGTTAAGCTCGGCTATATAATCTTCGGCCACCCCACCCCAAGCAGCCACTCAGTATTGAACCGCGACTTTTGTTAACAACAACAATTATTTTTGCCACTCGGTACACATGGAGTTAAAAGTAAGTGTTAATGCTGCTTCTGCTGCCTTTAAGTATTGTTTTCTAATAAAGTTGTTGCCTGTTAAGCCTAGAGAGCTGCTGCTTAATTAATAGCAGCTTTAATACTCTTAATGTTGCTAAATCGCTTGTTTAGATTAACTTTAATTCGCTTTCTTAAGCGTGTAACTGTAGTACTATCCATGTCTGTAGTATTAATATACTAGCTATCTCTTACTATTCTTTATAACGTAAAGCAAGTAATATCGCCTTTAATTACCCCCTTACACTACCCTGCTCTTCTGTAAGTAAAGTCTGCCTTGTATATTATAGCTCATTTTATAACGTTAGTTATAACCTTTATCTAATACTATAAACGCGCTGATAAGATCAACTCGAGTCCAGTTCTTTCCTATCCTACTTATCTCATACCATGGGCAAGATACTCCTGAGTATCCGAGTAAGTTTCCGACCCGTTGTAGAACCATGGCTCGTCCGGCATCTCATTTTCTTCTTTGGAAATCAGGAGACGATGGCCCTTATAGTCCAGCCGATGGCCCGGATAGATAAAGCATCGCCAAATGTAGATTAACATGTTCGAGATCTCCAAGCTCGGCGCAATGTGAGGTGCGATGAGCTCCTGATGCTTCTGCGGCAGGGTGGACCAGTGCAGCCCGGGGTGCAGATGATGAACCGTGTGGAATCCGTTGTTAAAGCAGAAGTAATTAAGCGTCCGACCAGTGAAATTGCGCGCGAAGTTGTACTTGGAGCTCATATCGCACCCGTCGTGTTGAAGGAAATTCAATGACAGGATGCAGTATTTGGCGTAAAATTGCGGCAGCAGCGCGAACCAGATCCATCGACGCCAATCTAGTAGAACAAGCACTACTGTCGCGCTCCAGACTGCAACCTCTTCTATCCGGCGCTGCTTTGCAATAGGTCGGTTGAGACGGGCTTGGGCCTCGAAATACAGCTTGTCATCCTTGTTTCCCGAGAGAACAACGTGCCAAAAGAAGAGTAGTCCGTTCAACAGGTTCCAGTTATATCTAACTTTGGTAGTACGCACTATTAGATAAAATAGAGGATTAGCCATGTGGAAGGCGTGGAAATTGAGTCTTCAATGCCGCTGTTTTCACTACATGGATGTTGGCTTGGCAAGGCAGAAAAGACCGGAAAAGAAACAGCGAAGGACTTACTAACGTCTCTCGCTTGTTGGGGATACTTGTGGTGAGACAAGTTGTGACCTGGTATGAAGATGGACACAGCGCCACCATACTGGAGAGACAAGCAAATCTGGTAGAAGTTGTTCCACTCCTTGTGCCAAAAGATAGGCAAGTGAATAGCATTGTGCGTTGTAACAGCGCCCATGAAGGAAAGCTGGAACAATGCGAGCCATGCTACGAATGGAAGTAAACCACCTGTGAATGGCGACGTGGAAGTTTGCCAAGTGATGACGAAGACGGCGAAAAATAGTGCCGTGGATATGACACACCGAATGTCCTCATCATGCCTCATCAGCGACTTGCTGCGGGACGGAAATGGCGATGACGGATGTGGGGGCGCCTGAATCGATCGTATGCCTGCCTTCGTTCCCATTTGGCTGGGAAGAACCGGGATGGTCGTTGCGTGTGAGAATGGTGACTGAGTCTGCCTGTGAGGTTTAAAAGCTGGAGAATTCTGCGCTCTGAACCTGGATAACCAGTGCGTTGCTGCAGCCGGGCCGATTCTTTTGTCCGCGTGTTGAAGGATGCGGACGGTTTTACACTTGCATTGATATCGTTAGGCATGCTAGGATGTTATGCGCAAGCAGGGATGGCTGCCGCGTATTACGAGAGACCGAGTAGCGAATAAGGAAGTCTCGTATCAATTGCGATGTGGACCGTGCCAAAGCAAGCTATATACGACTACGAATACGCAGATAGTCGTTTGATTGAAACTTGCGTGTGAGACTAGCATAGGAACTTCTGCTAGAACTCCGACCCTTAAAGAAGAAGTGTGTCACGGTGATCCACCGTGGTTACCGTAACACTGATGGTACCATAGGATCCGGGTGCTCCGCCTAGCACCCAGATTCTGTTAATTCGCTCGCTAAGCCGTAGCGCTACGCGCACGGTTCCTCACCCGTAAGCCCTCACCGCCTGTTTCTACTGTCTGTTTCTTTACGCAATGTCTTGTATTGCACTAGTTATTGTACGGAATTTTAATACACGTAGGGGTTTTGCTAGGAAATCTCATTATATATAAAGATTGTCCTACAAGATGTTTTACTCACAGGCTAATTTTCAAGAGATTCTGCCGCAAAGTTCCTAATTCTAATATACTTAGCTGTGCCCTGATTGTAGACACCACCCGGATTCGACTGCATCGCAAACATGACAGTATGCACGTCTTGCGCATTTGTAACACCGGATCCACCAATCCTTCTCCAATCATTTGCTCCTAGGCTAGAAGATGTCCTGGTGAAGTAATTGTTGGTTCCGGGATTTACACACTGGTTGTCGATGTACAACCAAGCTTGCATGTTACGAACTTGATTGGGATTGCTGCCCTGCGTCACCTTGACCCCGAGAGCGCAGTTGAGATTGCTACCAGCTGGGATGTACACCTTTTGAAGCTTGTATATCCAGGCCAGACCTGGTGGAGAACTGCGGTCGAAGGTGCTGTAAAGCGTGTGTGACCCGTCGAGCGGCGTGAATGGCGCAGAAGCAGCAGAAAGCACCTGATTTTTCTGTACGCCGAATTCAAGGCAAATCCGGCCGGTATCCAAGGGGCGATAGCACTACTCTCAAAGGAAGGGTTGTACGTCGCGGCGAGCGTGTTGTAGGTCGCAAGTGCCGACGTGGTGGATGTCCCAACAATGGAACTCACCGCGGACGAGGAAGCTGTAGTCTCTAGGAAGAGTGATAATGTTTCGATCACTGAGTTTGATGTATATTCTTCGGCTGTAGTGGTCGTAAGCTCAGATGATGAGATGGACTCCGGCGATGGCGAAGTGCTAATTACGGGAGCGGCAGTCGAAAAGATGATCTCGGTATCGCTTGTTAGGTCTGGAGGTCAGTGGTTGATGGTGTGGGCGTGGCGGTCGGCTCGACGCGCGTCTCAAGCACGGTAGACAATGCGATCGAAAATACAGTGTCGACTTCTGCGGAAGTGACCTCTGATGTAGCGAGCGGCGCTGTAGCCGTGCTTGAAAGCTCAGTGATAGTGGTAGGCGATTCTGATAGGCTAGCTGATGCGCTGAGAAAGCGAACGACAGGGTTTGTGGACGCAGTGATCTCTAACGTTGCTAGCGAGATTGGAACCTCGCTAGAAGCAGAAACGATCTCCGGGGCTGCTACTGACGCTGAAGTAACCTCCAGCGACGACAAGATTCCCACATTCATAGCCAATGCGCTTGTGCTTGTTACGAGCGTACTTGTGTACGGGTCTTCGACCGACGCAACTGTAGATGAAGAAGATGGAACAGGGTCGGTGAGCAATGTGCTCATAGGCTGAGACGAGGTAGCGGACACGACGTGATTCTTGACGACGAGACAGGTGATGAGACTACGGGTATGTTCATCGTTGACAGCGCACTTGATGGCGCAACTGGGGCCTTCGCGGGCGTGGATGATGGGGACAAAGATGCGGGCTTGCGATTGCCGAACCCTGGCTGACAGCCGCTGCCGCAGTAGGCATCGGTGCTTTTACTGTGTTGCATGAGTACACAAAAGCACGTAACGGAACGATCGATCGCCGAAAATACCCGTCTGAGTATTGATTGCAGCAATTGCTCCATTTGGACCGGCACAAGTTATTCCAGGAGGTGACGCTTTGTGGGCATTGCCGCATCGCGCACTAGTAGAGACTTTTTGGACACCTGGTTTTGGTGGCGGGTGACGAAGCGGTGGCAGTAGCACGTATTGGCGTCGACTTTGAATGCGCGATCGCAGGAGAGGCGACAGATGTGCTTGAGCAGGAACCAAAAGCAAGGTTGCATCCTGAGCCGCAGTATCCGTATCTGTAGGTGAGTCGTGATTAGCAGGCTGTCTCAACGATATTCCACATTGCAGTCATGTTAGAGACGTTGAACGTTGAGACGTGAATCACACCTATTGCATCCTGTCGTGTAGGTAGCAGTACAATAACAGCAGCCTACAACGATGCAGGGACTATAGAAGCTTCTGGCATCACTAAAAGGGTTATAATTGAGATCTCTGACAACTACGAGGTCCACCGTGGCACAGTAATGGTCTGAATGAAATACCCAGAGCTGACCCGGAATGTTTTATTCGCTGTCAATGATATGAGTTATGAGCGGACGAGTGCGCTTAGTACAATCTTAGCGATGACCGTGCTAGATTGCAACCTTGTCTTCACTGACACACGACGTGAACATATATGATGCCTAAAACCTGCGACAACAACTGAAACAACATTGTGACAGCTGTACGACATTCCCAAGTCCAGATCAAGAAGTTTTCCGAGCTGTGATACTTGCTCAGATGTAAGTAAAGTAAGGTGCAACAGGTAGTGGAGGTGATAAGCAGTCCGGGCAAGGTTGAGAATCGATCGAAGAGAGCTGGCATTGTGGGTCAAAGATGGAAGTCATGGGACGGTACGATAGAATCCTTTCCCAGGAGACGATATCAAGACAACACGTAGAGGAGGACACGGTGGCTCTTTGCAGGTTGAAGTATGTTGGTCATGGAATGATGCAGCCTGGTTGTGTGGTTGAGAAGTCTGCGATAGACACCGCCGACATGACGCCCGCATCGCGTCACAACGCCTGAGGTGGGGCTGTAATTCTGCGCGCATGCTCACTCAATGCTGTTCCCTGGTCGAGACGATCAGTTGATTGACTTTGTCGTCCATCACGCTGTCGAAATCTCAGTAGGCGTGGATACAGCATGAATGGACCATTGCTCAAGGTCTTTCAGAACGATCTCGCTACGAGAAAAGGCAGCGCGCGAGGCTGAGACGATGCATGCAAAGCGTATAAGATAAGGAATCAGCTCGTTAGGAGCAAATGGCAGTTGCTACGATATGCGTACCTGGGTAGAGCCAATGGGACGTGACATGGCGACCAAACCGCCTGATCGCGCGTCACCCCGCTCTACGCAGAACAAGAACCACTGCGCTCGCCGTCTTCGGCCTGCTCAGCCGAACAACCTCGCTCGAGGAGATGTATCGCGATATGCTACCGTCGATACTTGCAGACATAGCAGGGTTCATGGTGCGTTCGCCGACAGCCTTCTCGTACAACCGAGATGGAGGCACTGCTTGACGTTCCCGGAATAGCGACAACTCGATCAATCAGAGGACGTGCCCGGAATGACTGTCTTGGACCTGGAAACGAGAAGTCATCGTTCGACAACAATCTGATACGCATTTTGGCTGCGCGTGCAGCCAAGTGTTGTGAATAGCCACTGAAGTAAATGAACGCTCGAGCTGGTCAGCCTCAGCTGCCGACCCCACCATAGCTGAAGCTGGACCGCTTTACCCTACCTCGTGACCATGTCAAGCTTGAAATTATACCGAAATGCAGTGCACTCTTTGTTGCCAGCTCGTCTCAACCAGATATCTTGGTCGCCAATACTCCTATGAACTGCACAAAGATAAGGTCCATGGTCTCACACCAAGAGCCCCACAAGTAGCTTGCAAGCACTCAAAACATCAGATCGTTCTTCGCAACCAGCTACTAATCGAAGCTACGCACAATGTCGTCCAACACATATCACGATCTCCAATCCTCTCATCGGACAGAGTCCCCCAAGCTGGCTGCCTCTCATCCCAAGCGCTGCGTCCACAAGAAATTACGGCAAACTGATGCCATTCGCGTCCTCGAGCTTTTACCAGGAATGCCCGGCGCAGTCTTATCATGTCGATTGCTCGAAACAGACCGATCGATGTCTGATGGCGAGTACGAAGCTCTCTCGTACGTCTGAGGTAATCCCGTTCCTGCATGTCATCTGCGCGATGCGGAGAGCGACAGTGTATTATCTATCACGAAGAACTTATGTCTCGCGCTCCAAGCCCTACGCTACCCGGACCGGAGGCGAATTCTCTGTGTGGATGCAGTCTGCATCAACCAGTCGGACAACGACGAAAAAAGCCACCAAGTCAAGAACATGGACTCGGTCTATACGAATACAAGTATGGTCATCATGTGGTTGGACAATGGGAAGTTTCACAAAGCTGTTCAACACTTGCATTGGCTTGAGGAATCTTCTGAAATTGATTTCTCGATGGCACATCCTGAGCCTGCTGACTTTGTCGACAGCATTGTCGCTGCAATCATCGTAATTGTTAGCAGCGAATGGTTTACTAGGCTATGAGTGATACAATGGTTCATCCTTGCTGCCAATGTGCAGATCTGGGCCGGTGATCAGCATATCAATTACAAGACATTAGAAAGCGCGATAAACAAGCTCTGCTCACGAATTGTCAAATGAAAACCCAATCTTGCACTCATCAGCGCCGAATCCAGCGTGAAAGGAGGTATGTCCTTAGACAGTTACCGCTCAGCTGTAGTTCTCATGGATTGCCGTACGAGATGGCATCGTCAACCAGGTTTCGACCTACCACAGTTGTTGTTGTACGACTGTTGTTGCATGATCCATGATCATCCTCCCAATTGTACCAACAAACGGGACTCAATCTAAGGTCTACTTGGACTAGTTAGGTAAAGCACAAGGATCATGCCTAACTATTATTTTGCCGTCATGGGTGTCTTTTTGGAGTTCACCTGGTCGGTACTTTTAAACGGAGATATGGACATATTACGACGCGCAGTGTTCTTAGGAGACGACCCGTCACAGCCTTCATTCGTTTTCAAGCCAGTATTTAAGTCCGGGGCAAGAAAGTATGTGCTAGGACGAGATCTGCCGGGAGATACCGAGGAGCTTCTGTTGAGATAGTCAGACCCGAGACTGTCCGAGTTCGAGGGGTGGCGATCGATCGTATAAGCCGCTGTTGGACGATTTGTCCCATAAGATCAACAGAGACACAGTCTCAGAAAGATTCAATGGTAGATAGACAGGAAATCTTCGAAGACCTCTGGACCCACGACGACTGTTTTGAAGGTCCGACCAGCCTTCCTAAGAGTTCTGAGGGCCTCATACCGGATAGAGATCCAAGCACAAATTTGGTGAAAATCTATCACTCTGTCCAAACATGTTTTGCGCGGCTCATTGAAGGAGGACTGAAAAGGGAGGAATCTACACGAGAGGAAATTCGGTATCGATTTTGGCAAACGGTCATTGCGCACCAGTACCATACACCGCCAGCTATGCCGAAGGATTCCGGCAATGTGCGAATTTATGCCATCTACAGCACTCATTGTCCCGAATTGTTCATCGCCCATAAAGGCTATCTATCAAAGTCGGGCAAAGAAGCTAGAGTTGGTGATGTGTTTGTCATTTTCGATGGCAGTGATGTACCATTCGTGATACGAGAGACACTGAGTGATGATGATGTACGCTGGAAGCTAGCTGGTGAATGCTACTTGTGTGGTTGGATGGATGGGAGCTACTCCGATCACCGGATTGTAGATGACGTAGACGATGGCCTTGCCACGGCAGACACGAAGCCAAACGCGGACTTCTCATACAAGAAGGAAACGCTACTCAGCGAGTATTTCGTACTCTGCTGAAGCCGACGAGAAATCATCTCCAAGACAGGGGCTCTTAAGTGCAAGCCTTCCACTGTTTTTAAGATCGCTTACCTACCTGTCATGAGCGCAATGTTCTCAAACATGAGCAGGGCACACATTGATCTCTCTTCCGAATCGCGCTGTATGTAGTCTGCTCGCACGGCGTCTGTCCTAGCATATATTCAACTTATTCAATCAAAAGGTCGATCACATTCATGCATGTGCTTCCGCGGACCCTTCCGTATGTCGGTGAGGATTGTCGTCCGCGGCAAAGCTCCCCTATTCCCCGCGTTCGTGCCCCACCACCGCTTCCTTGGCCTCCACTCGTTTTTGTATCCACTCAAGATGCAATGCGCGGGGTCGTGCATGTGCATACAGCTTAGCGATTTGCTATCGCTTTTGCTTGATTTGACCTTCGCCCCACGCGACGATAGAACGACATGACTGCTTCCACCTCTTCTTTGCGATTTACACCACAATCACGTTTCCGACACCAGTATCAGATAGTTCCCTTCAAGGACGACAACATGGGTGTGACCCACTCTCCTGAAGTTTCTGCGGTAAATGAGCGCGATGAAGCGCTTGATGGTGCGCAAAGTCGCGAGCGCTTATCGTGGAGGAAGCAGGCCGTCATTGATCTAAAGCCTTCATGGCATCGCGATACGTAGGGACAAACAGCTCAGTTTCTCCCCAATACATGTACTGACTGTATACAGGTACGTCGGAGCACTTCTGTTCAACACCTGCACTTTCATCTTGCCAGCCCTCTACGGCACCTTGTCGAAGCTATGGGTTGCCAATATCGACTCTTCAATGGTTGTCACAACCGACACGTATACGTACATCGGCGTAGTAGCAGAAGTCTTGAACGAAGGGTTACCGCGCGCTTCGTATCTCGTCATCGGCGACAAGGCCAGTCGTGGCTTCCGTGAGCGACTGCAGCTCACCCATACCCTCATCCTCTTCCAGTCACTCCTCGGGCTTATAATGAGCATTGGCTTCGTCGCAGGCGCTTCTACATTCGCAAAAGGTTTCGTGCCTGTCGAAGTGAGAGACGTGAGTGTTACATACGTTCGCATCTCTGCGTTCTCTGCATTCAGCTCGGCAGTCGAGTATGCGGTCAGCGCTTCAACCCGCGCGCTCGACAAGCCCGATGTTCCACTCATCATAAACTCGGTAAAGTTCGCAGTCAACATCATTCTCGACTTGATCATCATCTCCAAGTTCCACGTCGGAAGCATCACACCTACGGTAAACATGCAGGCTGGCATCTCACTGGCTTGCAACCTCACTTCTGCGTTTGCGGGACTGGTGTACTTTGTCTACACAACGACCGTGAGCTCCAAATCTCCACTTCATCACGATACATCCAGCCGGAAAACGATCCCGTCGTTACCAGCATTAGTCACACTTGCAAGGCCAGGAGCGATCTTCTTCACTGAATCCGCCATCCGTAATGCGCTATACCTCTGGCTGGTGCATGGTATTGTCGGTTTGGGCAGCGATTACGCAACTGCTTGGGGCGTCTTTTCGACTATTCGGTGGGGTCTGATCATGGTACCAGTTATGGCACTCGAAGCCACAACCCTGACCTTTGTTGGCCACTCATGGGGAGCTTTGCGTGCAACTATCGTGGGTGTCTCACGGTCCGCAAAGTCACAGGTTACACGACGGCAACTATGGGACGTGACCCGCTGGGCTCTCTACTCCGTCGTCATCGTATTGATGGTTGAGATCCCACTCTGTCTCATCATGTCCTTTGCTGGTGCCGAGCCTTTTGCACGATACCTCTCGGGTTCCGAAGAGGTCGCCCGTATAACCGCTCGCATGTGGCGCACCATCGACTGGTGTTACATTATGTACGGTGTGTCGACACAGCTAGCTGCGGTTCTGGTATCGACACGCCCGACCTGGTATCTCTACCAATCTCTTGCATCGAATATACTATACGTCTTGCCATGGGCGATCGCATGTCAAGTGGTTGATCTAAATGTAGGAGATGCCTGGACATATCACAGTCTGGTGTTTGGTGGAAGTCTGGTTTTCTCGTTCTTCACCATCATTGTAGTCGATGGTGTTTGGGCGCTTCGGCTGTTGAAGGGAAGGATGGGTGTCAATAAGACGTAGTGGTAGCAATAACGTATGACACAGTAGTTCGCTCGAGATAGCTACTAGATCAGCTTGATTCTGCATATTTCTAACTGCGACGATGCGTTTCGACTACCAATGTCCTCTGTGCATTATGTCTTCGCCAAATTGATACTTAGATGAGGCCCTGTTGCGACATTGAATTCTACGCGATGAGCTGAAAGTCGTGATAGGAAAGCCATACACTCTTTCAAGCCCGTTGTGATATTGACTATGAGGATGTACGAGATCTAGATTGTAGGACCCGTACAATGTTCGCGGAGCCGCCGAAGATTAGCGTCGTTTAGGCAAGGCTGCGCGCCACAGGGGTGAGCTTAACGATAAAAGAAACAATTCGCAGAGAGTGTCAATCTCCACGAGATACAATGGGCCAAGGAAGAACGTCAGTGCTCTAGTGAACCCCTCAAATCGCGCAATAACTTTCTAATACACATTAAGCTCGTTCTACATTTGCGTAATCTTGACCGTTCTCATAATCCCTTTGTGGCCTGCTGCACCTCCGTCAGCCGACCCGCTGTCTTTGTCCTGCTCCCACTCCTTATTCAATTCGATCGTGCTCCCACTCGGACTCGACCCATCGCCACCGACAACATGAACAGTGTGGTGTTTTGAATCATGACTGCTGAGCTGAATATCAGTTTCGGTATGCCGACTGGCATGTTCCCGGTACCCAGAACGAGACGGGTGGCCCGAATTCCACATGCGCGAGTGTTTGCGCGAGGTGCTATCATGCGTCGACATGTCGCCAAAGACTTGGCGGAGCAAAGGGCGGAGAGTCGCGGCGGCGGAGGTGGCAAGGCCGATTCCGGTCTCGCATGTGGACCAGATTGCGACGTCGATCGTAGAGTAGAGGAAATCGGGTATGTCGTTGAGACCGTTGATGAACGGAATGCGGACGACTGTTGCAGTAGAGCCGCTAGTGTCGAGTTAGCATGCGATGCAAGGAACACACTAAAGGTGGAAGAAGCTTACATAGCGCAGAAAGCAAGGACGACAGCCACAGTCATCTTCTTCTTCTTGTTCATCTGCAACTTGTGCACGATAAAGATTGGAACGATACTAAACGTCCAATCCGTGGCACAGGACAACGCAGAGTAGCCGTAGAACGAGTTCACAACGACTTTAGAGGGGATGCACTGGCCTTTGCCGCCACGGAACTGCTCCCAGAAGAACGAGACAGGCCAGCATTGGAAGGTAAAGATGAAGAAGAAGTACACGCTGTAGAGTTGGATGGCGATCAGGGCGGTCCAAAGAATGATGCGATGAGTTCTGTCAACGGCAATACGCAGCAGGAAGATGCCGATGCTGCACTTTAGGAAGAAGTTCGTAACAACGTAAGTAGGCTCGCAAGTCCACCACCACTGATTCAGATTGTTAGCCTCATGGAATATGCTTTAGACGTGGTACTACACACCTTCATGCCTACGGGATACTTTTCGTCCGGAATGAGATATCGTCGCTTGCCGGTTCCATTTTGGATACCCAGCAGTGCGGAGGTACAAAAGACTAAGAAGGATACCAGGGTAAGGACAGAGAAGTAGTCATCGGCTGCGAAGTTCTTCACGATAACCAGCTTGCAGTAGCATCGAAGCAGTACCAGCAGGGTGCAGATACAGATGAAGAAGCCCAAGACGCCGGTGAATTCTCCGGATCGATCTTCTCGCGCCATGGTTGTCAGCAGGATAGTAGTGTCGAAGACGGCCCAACTCGAAATCCATCATGCCGGGGAGACGGCTATGTAGTCTGTCAAACTTTCTGCGTGTCCATTGCCATAGGGGTGGACATGACTCCGGGACGGGCGCCATGTCATGCAGGGGCAGGCTGAAAGCCTGTGTGCGGGAAGGATTTTCCGCAAGGCGGGCAACAAGCGAGCGAAATGATCCTCGGATCCTCAATCCGTCTCCACAGCGGTTGAGCCCTGACTCGAAGATTGGGGGCCTGACAGGATGCCACTTGATTCTATCTATGATTAATGCGATTGGGGACCCGCAAAATGCCTACTAGACTGAGAACTGGGCAGATTTCCCGGGATAGTGGTTGTAAGTGATTCTCGTCGTCTCGGTCATCTCCTTGTGGCGGCTCTAGATCCGTGCAGCCACACCAAAACCAGTCGCTTGAGCCGCATCTGTTGAGAATTCTTCAACGTCAAGCAGGCTGGATCAGTCGCAATCGTCCCGTTGTGCTCGCCACTCTTTCTTTTTTTCTTCTAATGTCGCTACGGCATGTATGCGCTGCTCACGAGCGTGCGACGCGCTTCCCCGTTGTCATACGCAATCGCGAAGACGTGCGAATGTCATGGTACAGTACTAGGTCAAAAGTTGTAGTTTTAGCGACGCTTGCGGCTTATTCCGCTGTCAGTGATGTACGCCGCTTCCACGCCAGGGTAGCGTCATTCCAAGCCTGCCGGGGTGCATGGTGTAACGGTAACATTCTCATCCGGATTCTCGAATTGTCCTGAGACAGACAAGTGCGATGCGCATTCATTCTGCAGCTTTCCTTCGCTTAGCATGTTAGTCTTCAATGTCAAACAGCATGTTCCTAGCTATGCTATCTCCATCTTGTCAACACCCCACCCTTAATCTCCCGCAAAACTTACCTATCAGTTCGCAAAAGCATGTAGCGTACTACACAAGCGAGCTGCCTGTTTGCGCTAAAACCACATCCAGTTTTCGACTACACGCAATTGTACAAGTCAATCAACAACGATAACTGAAGCTCGAATTTAACTTCTCTACTCAGAATTTACTACTGACGGAAGGTTGTGAGCTGAACAAGGACCAAACGCCCACCGTACCGACCGGGCGTGGATTAAATGGGCTCACAAGCTACTGATAGCCCTCTGTCTTCGCAGCATGACTTGGCTTCGTCCCCAACTGCATGACAGGGCTATTGATGAAGTTGTCCAACCCATCGTGCGTGAAGAACGTTTGCGCCTTGGAGATCTGCACTTCGTTTGCACCGCGTTTCCAGATACTTTCGTCGTAAGCCGTGATTGCATCTTTGAGGGAAGCGCTCCCGCTCCGCACGCTCTTTAGCGCTTCGACGAAGCAATGCGCGGAGTAGAAGGCATTGTTGGCGCCTTGCCCACGATGGAAAGTCATGGCGTGCGCAGCATCACCGCATAGCGTCACTCGTCCATCTTGGTTGTCCCAAGGAACCGTTTTCCATATCTTGAGTTGATCGCGTAGCACCGTTGTGTCCTCTGGTATCCATTCGATTGCGCTCTTGTAGGGCTCCGCCCATCCGTCTCGTTGCACGTGCGCCTTGAGGCGCTTCAGCCGATCCGTCTCATTGTCGTGGTCTTCAACATACTTCAGTGGCCACGTCGACAGGATCTGGAACGTCCAAGTACTTGCGTCCTTTTCATCTGGCATATCGAGCACATTGGCACGGATATAGTGGCCTGCAGGGTGGATCGCTATATCTACGAGTGGGTGGAGGCGATCTTTGATGAAATGCGCTTGCTCAGCGGTGTACGAGGCGTTGAAGTTCATCAAAGCGAATGGGAGCGTATCCATATTGCCTTCCTTCGGTATGAGGCACCGCCGCACTTTCGACATTGCGCCATCAACGCCGATGACTATGTCGCCTTCATCGCTGGAGCCGTCTTCGAAGTGCACTCTGACTCCACCATCATCCTTCATCTCATAGTACGAGAAGCTCTTGCCATAGCTAACATTTAGTCGCTCGGCTAACAGTATGCGCAATCTTCGGATGTTGATCTCCCGTGCTTTCGGTATCGGAAATGCAAATGCTTCTTCTCGCGTTTGGCCGTTGTAGATAACGATCCGATCTTCGCCGAGTGCCTCGCAGTCGACGTACGGGTCGACTTGACATGAGTTGATCTTCTTGCTAAGCTCTTCAGGGATGAGATCGAATAGGTACGGCCGTGCCCAACCCAGGGTGAAGGCCCAATGACGATGCCGGAAAACATCAGCACCTTTGTCGTATATGCTAAAGGAAATGCCAGCTTTCTTGAGACCATGAGCGAGCGCGCAGCCGGCAGGGCCTTTGCGTGTCAGTAAGCGTCACTAGTGTTGTGGAAACGAATAAGTACCGGCGCCAATGACGATCACTTTAAGGTTTGTGTCGACGCTACCCATTGTAAGAAGTTGTGGGTTGCGATAAGAGAGCAAGATGGTGCAGAGATGAGCGAGGCATGAGCACTCTTAACATTGGCTACCAAGCTGGTACCATGCTGCAGGGCCGTTCACGCCATCCGAAGTACGTATGCTAGTGCTAGAGTGAGTGAGATGCAGTTGCAACGGAAGCGGCGGGCGCCGCCATTCGAACGGCGCTAGTGCCTGACGCCGGTTCTCCGCCTCCCCAATGCCGTGCCCAGACATTCCGCAAACACCTGCACGATGGCGACCTTCAATACCGAGACACTCAGCTTATTGCCAGGTGATGATGACGATGCGAAAGCGCGACAGAGCCTTCGGGGATATAACATCAGTGTCTCTTCGTGATATTCAAAGATACTTGACTACCAGATGCATCATGTTGATTCACTGGTTGACGTGCTTTGAAGCCCTTGTATTATACTACAGCACGTGGGACCGATTGACTGGAACCGTCTAGAATCCTAACCCCAAGCCCTCAAGTCGGGTGGAATAAAGCAAATGAGAAGCCTTGCGGGAGTGCCACAAGTTGCCTCAGAGCCAGGGTTCTCCCCCCTAACACTGCAAGATATGTCAATATCATCCATCGGTTGGTGACAGAGCCATGCACGACGGCAGAAAGGATTGAACTTACGTTGATACATATGAGCTAGATCAATCTTGTTAGCAACATATTTTCTTCTAGGGAAAGCTGGAGCTTGAGATGGAAACAATGGTCAACACTCACATTCCCGTGGATCCAACAACCACATCCATTCGCAGCACAAATCTACGTTAATCCTCCACGTCAGCCAATAGTTCCGACAAGGAAAACGAAGACGAACAATACGCCTCGCTGCCATGCAGTCAATGGCATACGTACTTTCTCTTGCTCAGAAGTGCATGCTTTTCCTGGGTCTGGCAATTGGCGCTCCAGTACATTTCCGTGGTGGTCGAACGGTGACATAGGCCCAGCGACAGCCAGGCCGATGATGACGGGAATTAGGAAGATGAATTTCATGTTGTTTTTCAAAGTGGATTAGATTCAGAATGCAGTGGGTTGAAGCAGAGTGGCTCTCTGTGCTATAAGTCGTGTTAATCTGAGGCGCCCAAATTAATGATACTAATCAGCAAATGACACGTGCGGGTATTCCTCCGTTCGACATACGAGATCCGAACTCGGACTGCAGGTAACTCAGCAAGACGATATCTTCGAACGTCATCAGGTACCATAATCCTCCCGCAAGCGTTCCGTTATACTTCAGCATCGACATTCATCCCAACCGCATGACATACAGCAGCCCGGACTATCTCCCTCACAATCTCAACTTCGTCTTCGTTCCTTGGCGCATATACCATGATCCAGCTCGGCGGTGCCAACCAAGTCACTGGAAAGCGCTGTCCCCAGCCCCTCTGCATCACCAGCTTCGCGTCTTGTGGGCTTACGTACACATGCAATGAATTCTCTGCTGGGTGTACGTGAGCTACTTCGAAGAAGATCTTGTGTGCGACGGGGTTGATGGTCTTGACATCTGGTTTGACGTAGATGGCTGAGCCAGTGCCACCCTCAGTCTTACTTGGGCCCGTCTCGATATACTTCGAGTAGGCCTTCGCATCTGCAAACTCCCGCATCAGATTGTGAAGTGTAGAGGAGGCACCGGGTGTTATCTTCTCTGGAAACTGGCGTTGGGGCAGTGTCCAGCGCGTGAGCCCGGGTCTACGGCCAACGCGATTTGGAATCTTCTGCGGTTTTATGTAGGATATCCCTGAGTCGGGGATAGGTGACGCATCTAGGAGGTTTTGGCGCGTGTATAGCAGGTAAAGTCCCCATCGCCGGATCTTGATGTAGCCTTCCAACGTGGGTGGCGTGCCTCCGGTTCCTGCGACGGTTTAGCAACCGCACTTCATGAATATGCGAAGGCTTGCGAACCGAAGCTTTGCCAGCTCTTGAAATCATACCAAAACGCTAGTCCTGCGGCTGCGATGCCAGCCAGTATGTATTGGGCACTCATCCCACTCAAGGCTTTGCGGTGGGTGGCAAAACAAAGTTGATCAGATGGAGCCTGACGAGACAGCGAAGACGTCGCTTTTCTGGACTTTGTTCCCGAATGTTCGCAGCATTCGTTCAGGATCCAAGATCGGAGGGGGTGGTCAGTAGCGTCAGCACGATGTGGGGTCGGTGAGCATCGGAAGGATGTCGCGGGCGGGAAGTCTAATTGCGCTAGAACATCGGGTCCCCTCATCATCGCCCAATCGCCCGACTCCCTCCCCGCAACACCTCCGCGACCCCATCCAGCAGCATGTCACGATGTAGGAGTTTGTCGCGCGCACCAGGCGCAAGCTACGATTCGACAGTCGCAACTCCTCTACGGCTATCATTGTCGACTTTGCGACGCACTACTCGAAGTCAGTCAAAGAGCTAGCACCTCCAGGGCGCCCGCGGTTTAAAACGCTACTATTCCCGCCAGTGCCTTGAAACATCGCCTGCAAACCTCATAAGTCAAGGCCTCCGTCTCGCAGGCCGAGCAAGATGTACACATACAAGTGCTGAAAACACAGATGGTACTTTGCAACGTTTGCGCCGCTGAAAAGAGTAAAAGTGACGCCGAGAGCTCACATCCGCGTGCTCTAGCATCTCATCCACCCACTCCAACACAGCTCCGCGGGTATCTGCAGCCATCAAAAGAGCGCGAACTCTCGATCATTGAAGAGGCCAGAGTTGAGTCACTCAAGGCCGAATCGCTCAAGACCGGACCGCCATCGCCAAGATCGCCAGAAACTGCGACCGCCCCAAAGAACCAGCCTAGAGAGCGTAAATCTCGACACTCAAAGATGTCCATTCCACCTCAACTCCAGCAGCAACTGCGCCTGCTCATCCGCGCTAACCACATCCTCCACCACCATGGCCTGGTCGACGCCTTCGGCCACATATCCGTGCGACACCCGCTCAACAAGGAGCAATACATCATCGCCGCATACGATCCCGGCGCCCCGGCGCTCGTCAAGAACATGAGCGACTTTATATCGTACTGGGTCAAGGACTCTACGCCCGTCGACCCCGACGCACCACAGGGCTACAGCGAGCGCTACATACACGGCGAGATATTGCGACGGTTCCCAAAAGTGAACTGTGTGGTGCATTCCCATTCGGAGGACGTCATTCCTTTCACTGTGGGACATGGTGCGCGGGAGCCGCATCCTGTGCGACCGGTCTTTCACATGGCTGGCTTCCTTGGCCAGGGCGGTGCTTCGGTGTTCACAATGGATAGTCTGTACGGGACGGCACGAGCGCCGTCGGAGCACGACTTGTTGATCAAGAATGCGACGCTCGGTGCAGCTTTGGCGGCGCGTTTCTCACCGGAGAACCCGGTGGTGCTGCAGCACAAGCACGGATTCACAACGTTTGGAGCGACTATTGAAGAGGCGGTGTATCGGGCGATATATACTCAGAAGAACTGTATACTGCTGCAACGCGCGATTGCTATCGCGGGAGGTGATGCGGAAGCTGTGTCGTACTTGAGCGCGCAGGAAATCAAGGATTGCGCAATTATGAACAAGAAGACGTTGGATAAGTCTTTCAGATTGTGGATAAGGGAAGTGCAGGTCAATCGGCTATATGAGAACGAAGAGGGCGAGCCGGAGAAGGGCAAGGTTGCGGGGATGAAGATGTGACCGGACGCACATTCGGTGTGTGATTGCTGGTGCATTCATCACTCTACAGAGTCTGTTGCCGTGACGCTGTATAAGGGTAGATGAGATACATCCTTACTGTTCTTCTCGTCTGGTGTTTGGCATTGAGCATTTCCAACAGACCTAATCGAGTCTCCCATATTCATAGCGATCGACAGTCAGGATTTCGTGCCAATTGAATCGCTTAGCCCATGTAACGTGGTTCGATGGCGTTTATGCATTGATGATGCGGATGCTTGGCAGCTGAAATGTCCACTCAAGAGAGCCTGCTGGGGTACCAGCTGAACATGCCGCTAAGCCCGATGTCGACTGACCGGCTCAGCCTCGCATGCGTCATGCGTCGAAGGCATCGAGTCGATTGATTCACTCGTCTTTGTGCAACTTACCGCAGCCTTTGGCCAGGTAACAATCCATTCATCTCAAGCTACATGTCCTTCGCCTCGAATCAGACGGGGAGCCATGACTGACATCGCTTCCTCATTAACAGAGCTAGGAGAACCGCACCCTGAGTGCCCGTATCTATATCAGTATGATTCCCTAGAAGGCAAACCATCACGCACGATACGATTACTCAAAGTCGGCGACGATCGCGATAACGGAGCTGACGATCCCTCGGAGCGCTGTGATGACTATCGCGAGAGCGACAGATGCAAGCACGCATGCGGTCCGATGCTCAATCCTTGGATGCTAAAGGTCAGCCTGCACGAAGCATGTTTGGATGACAGTCCCGAATATGAAGCGATCTCTTATGCCTGGGGCAGCGCAAATCTGGTGGAGCAAGTGGCTTGTAACTCTAAGTGGCTATGGGTTACTCAAAGCTGTTATGACCTACTATACGAATTGCGAAGACGAGACCGGAGTCTCAGCAGGAGAGAAGCTCAATGTTATTGGATCGATGCTATCTGCATCAATCAAGGCTTCCAGGAAGAGGATGCCCCGGAACAGAGAAGCCAGCGAGAGCGTAGCCACCAAGTCGCTATGATGGCAACTATCTATGAAAATGCCGAGCAAGTAGTTGTCTGGCCTGGGCGTATCGATCACGAACTGGAACTAAGCTTAAATAGCACCTTGACGTCTGGTAAGTTGCAGCGAAGATGAATTGGTGCTGTATGCTAACATCAAACATATAGTTTACAAAGGCGATCTACCTTCGCTGCGTTCGTTGATCCGGCAGCCATATTTCACTCGAATATGGCCCCTCCAAGAGATTGCGCTTGCTCGATGCTGTATCATGCTTTTGACTAATGCCACTAGCGTAGATATTAGATCAGTGTTTCTAATGCCGCATCCCGCATCGAGGCACTACAGAACTGCTCGAGACAACCCAGAGCTTGCGTCATTGAAACTGGAATTAGAGCGAATCACTACTCTCCATCGACAGCTACTAGGGTTCTTTCAATCACGATACGATAATTTGAATGGTAGTGCCACGCCGAGCAGATCCCCTTCAATTTCCGAAGTTCTGCTTCAAGCTCGTGATCATCAGGCGTCTGAGCCCAGGGATAAAGTCTTCGCACTCTATGGTCTGCTCCAGCGCTTACAAGCCCACTTGGAAGCTCCGAACTATCTGAGATCTGTCGGCGATGTATACTTGGAAGCCAGCACATCAGCAATCCATCAGGATCGTAGCCTCCATATATTCGAAGGCCTTACAGGGGTTTCGGGGTATGACTTACCCAGTTGGAGTCCGAATTGGTTTGATCATCAACACATTACTAGAGTGGCAGAGTGGACGGACCACAAAGCAAGTGGTTCAAGTGAAGCTCAACCTTGTATCCTCAAGCGAGAGCTCCTCATTCATGGTTTGATAGTCGATGTCGTGTATCAGGAGCACACTACTTTTGCTGCTACTTCTTTCCTGGTCAAAGCAGACAACCTAGCCGGAAGCCTAACTGAGCCCCTTCGTGATCTCAGCAACGTGCTCGAAGAACAGTACCTAGGCCTGCTTGAGAAGTTGTTTCTAGATTTATGGGGGAATTTGGATGGAAGAAGCTCGAGAGACTACTGTCATTGGAAGTGGGTACAGAATGATGCCGAGAAGAGAACCGACAAAAAAGCCGTATGCAGACTGATAGGGTATCGAATCGACAAAGAGTGTACACAGGCAATTATCAAGCACACTCCTATCTTGCATGCAAACCTTTGTCGCAGACTTGATCGCAAGAAGCTTTTCCAGACACGGGACGGACGTTTCGGCATCGCATCGAGTAGCATCAAAAGTGGCGACTCAATCGTCCTACTTCAAGGGTGCAACCTGCCTATGGTCGTTCGGCCAGATAGCAACAAGTGGAAACTAGTCGCTCCTGCGTATCTACCAGCAGACGGAATCATGGATGGAAAGTTGTGGAAGCCAGACGGTCCTTTGTCGTGTTTCTCATTCGTATAGGAAATACTATGGCGATGCGTCTCATTCGCGAGGAACTGGCGGACTAGCCTGTATCACTCCTGATCGTACCCTCTTGATGAGCCTACGCCTTTACTTGGAGATAGATTGATGTATGATTGGGACCTGTTTCGAAAATTCTGTTCCTTTACAGCGGTAGAACACATACCAAACGATCAGCCCGCTATTCGGCTAGCACCTCGACTGGCTTATGCATTTTTTTTGTTGCTTTCTTCTTCTTTTTCGGAACAGAAATTGGGATCGAGAAATTCCATTCATCGTCAGGTGTAGCGGCTTGATCAGGACCACAAGTCTCTTCAATGATATAGGGAGGCTCTTCTTCATGATAAGATAAGATCTCTTATGGTTCTGGTTCTGGTTCTGGCTCTGGTTCCGGTTCCAGTTCCAGCTCCAGCTCCGAGCTTCCATTCTCATTGTCGAATTCTATACTGTACTCTGCGGGGATTCGTTCGGTATCTAGAAATTGTAAGATTCTATAGGGTTCTTCAGAATGAGAATATCTTTCTTCCGACCCACGCACCTTTTTGAAGTGGCGAGATGTCCTGGACACCTTGGAGAGCTTTGTGCCCGTGTTCCAGAATCTTGAGCTTCTCGCTACAACGCGTTCTCTCCCTTGACGATTCCTCGCTCTCTGATGCCAGGTTGGCCACTGTGACATCGTCGATATCAATAACATCCGCCGGGGAAAACAGGGTGGGGAGTTCTTGGATGAGTCGTGCTTCGACGGCAAGGACACTGAAGTCATCGATGATCTTCTTTTGCGCAACCTACCAATGTAAATAATCTGCAGAAGAGACTGGAGATATACTCACTTTGTAGTAAGCCTCCATGAAATCTGTAGCAGTGGAGCTAGCGTAAGTATTCATGTCAGCTTCAGTCTTCGAAACGAGGGCATTGATCAAGACATCCACGTCCATCTCGAACAGTTGAACGCCACCTGCAGCGAAATGATCGCCAAAAAGTCCCTCTAAAGATTTTCTGATCTCTTTTGTCCGACGTGCACTTTGTGCTTTCTGTACACTCTCCGTGAGGTAATGGTTGTACGTGATTGGGTGGCCAGAATCATGAGGTTTTAGTAGCTCCGCTACTTTGTCACAAAGCTCAGAGGTAAGCCTTTCCAATCTGACGTAGACAAACCGCCTTAGTATGCCAGCGAGACTGGCTTCGTCACAAACGTGCGCGAGAGCTTTGCGCGCAAGGAAGCGAACAGCGTGAAGGACTATATCCAGACACTGATTGACAAGGCCTGCCCAAGGCTTTCGCTGTTCGTGGAACAAGTGCCCAATGATAAGTGGGTCGAACGTACCGGGAAGCTCTCGACCTCTGCTTCGTTCCAGAAGTTTAGTGACTTTCGAGATGTAGTCCTTACGGGATATCCGATGAGGTGGGTCGGTCGGGCCTTCGTCCAGAATTGTAAAGGTATGGCCCTTCCTGCGCATGTCGGCTGCAAACGCTGTTAGTGTATTCTGGAGAACCGCTCGTAGACGCTTTTGATATCCTTCATTTGTGGAAGCGTCACCGAAGAAAGGATCAAGATATTGTCCATCCACAGCAGCTTTGATAAGAGTGCTGAACGACTGGCTAACCTGGAGCAGATACCGTCGCTGTTCTTGGGCAGTGGCTCTTGGCGCACCCAAAGTGTCCAATCTTGCTGTACATTCTTGAATGCCGTCCTTGATCTGCACGAGTACATCTGGTAGTTGCGCTACGATATGATCTTTGAGAATCTTGCTCAGCCTCGGCTTTAGGCTGTGGATACCGGTTTGATCAGCCGAAAGTGACCTCCAGATCCCTTTTTCGAAGAATGATGCTTCAATTCGGTCGCGCTCTTCTGTAGTTGAGTCCTTAGTCGTGAAGTCCCTGTTGCGAAGCACATGCCAACCCAGGCGGAACTTCACTTCTTTATTCTGCGCCAGCTCCAGGTAAAATTTCTCACTATCAGATCCCTCATAAAGCGTATCCGGCTTTGTGATCAACCCAAGGGTACGGCGGCCCGTTGGATCAATCTCACGTGAATGTTTTGTGATCGATTGATTATTGAAGTCGTTCTTGGCGGATACAACGGCGAGTATGATGCTGCGTGGATTCTTCATGTAGGAAAGTACAAGTGTCTTGACTGTCTTGGCGTCTTCGTCTGACTGGGAGCGGCTACCAGCTTGAAATAATCCTGGCAGATCCACAAGCGTAAGGTGTGGTTGATTGGGTCCTGAAAGTTCTAGACGAAGGATATCGGAGCTGAAAACTTTGTCGCTGCTCTCAGAAATTCCCATTGCATCTTTGGCTGCTTCAATAACAGCTTCAAGTCCTCTGTCGAGACAGAGGAGTGGAAGTTCCGCAGCTTCTCTAGGTCTCTCTCTGAACGGTCTCTTTCTCGGGAGTCCGGAACAATACTGACCTTGATCGGTGCATCTGCGCCTCGCCGCAAGATCAACTCTGTCGCGAACCTAGTACAAAGGTTGTCTTTGCTTGGGAACTTCACACCCGAAACTGCTTCAAGGACAGAGCTTTTGCCCGAAGACTGTTCGCCGCACACAATAATCTCGGGCAGGTCGATGTATCGATTGATTCCATAGGATCGAAGACTGTCAACAATGTCTAGTAGATCTCGCGTTTCGTGGGACTGCAGAGACATAGTGCGAGGGTGGACGGCGTATACAGCCAATATATGCAGTAAGCTAACAGGCTGAGATATAATCGTTGCCAGACAGAGGTGAAGAATGCGCGGCGAAGGTTTGTAGGTAAGGAGAGTGGCGAGCACGGGGTGGGCTTGTCTTCTGAAGCGAAAGAAAATATTAGGAACCCATCGAATGATCCGTGGTAAATGGAGGAGCTGTTTCAGCCGTGGGAGAAAGCGCTTAGCTACCGCTGGTGGCGCAGCATTGTTCGAATGATAGCATACCACGTCTTACCTTTTGGACGCATCTGTCCGTGGCTCATAATTTCGAATCATTGTACAAGGATCCCCAGGCGGCTGCATATTCACGCCATCATCGTGCAGCATCTTCGAATAATAGTGCATGATTGGCACAGTTCAGAGTAAAAGAAGTGATGATAGTCAGTGATGCGGCGCGGTTACCCCGCGGGTCGTATCGGTACCCAATGGTCGTTCTGGCGACGGTCACCTTGCTCTTCGCTATTATGCATGGATAGCAAATCGCAAACAGAGACGCTTGTGATGACTGTTTCGAGCAGCTTCATCCCTCCTTCAATATAGGTTCTTCCTTCTTATTTTGCTTAGCTGGTGTACCATAGACGATGCCCCCACGCTTCATGAGCAGTTAGCTGTTGAATACTCCCGAGGTCGCCCCAATCAGCTATTTCGTCTCTATTCATGTCTAAACATGAAACTCCGAATACTATACAGTGGCGTCGTGGGCAGACGGTCATCGCGAGTTCCCCAGAGACTACAGTCGTTATCTTGCTACCACCATTCTGCGATTGGCCGTCAAACAATCGATAGCGATCAGAGGCGCTTGCTGAATTGATGCAGAAATCGGGCCTCAGCCACGCTTCCCGAGCTTGTCAACGTCCAATCTAAGATAATCACGTTTACACCTTTACAGCCCTAATAGCCTGTTGATGCTATATTTTCTTCTTATATGCTATGGTATCAGGTGTAGTATTGTGCGAAGAGACGCTGGATTGACAGGACTTAGATAGCTCCTTACGAATCGGAAGAGCTTATACAAGGAGGAGATTGTGAAGTACATGTAACTCAGACTTCTAGTAGACCAAGCCGGTGCTAGCTGTCCACATACAAGACCTGTACTATCTATCATGCGAAGCAATTAGCTTGTCCACACTCGCCCGGATCAACTATCCCGTCTCTATTTATATCAAAGCATGAGACTCCCCACTGTATACCCGGCTCACAAATCAAGCACATGCCGCCGCGGCTCGGATAGTTCTAGACGTCGCATTATTATCAGTCATCTTCTTTTTATCGTCGAACGAGATACTCAAAGCGAGATGCTATTGTGCAAGATCACTAGAGAAGGCAACACTCACCGATCCTCCGCAAGCAGCTTGACGCTTTCCGACATCTTGAGAGATAGCTTCGGATGATCGTTCCAACGGCACAGCAATCGCAAGGATTGGCAAGGTGGCTAGCATAGAGAGGCTTAGAACGAATTTCATGTTGGAAAATGATAGCGGCTCGTAGACAGGTAGAATATCAGAAGGAGGGCGGTGTAGTTGAAAGATGTTAATCTATCGAGACAGAACAGCTTGTTTATATAACTATATTCTAACGGAGCAGTTTCTCGGACATCTCGGACATCGCGGAAGCCACCGAAGCAGTACTGCTTTGAGTTTCGGCGTACGGTGCCTTGGCCCTTGGCAGTACACGATGCCAGCCTGCTATTTGCTACCAACCATAAGACACAATTTGCAATCAGAGACGTTTGTAATCACCTTTGTACGAACTAGATCACGGCAACAAGTGCTGCCTATCCTGAAGTGATGGCAAAAGTTCTTACAGAGCCAGCTCGTGGATAACGAGCGAGATGATAAGAGATACTCATAAGCACTAAGACAAGATGTGGTCTAAGAGTGGAGACTTCAAACGCGCGTTACTAAAATACAAAAGAATCCTAATTACAACTGAAGTTCCCACACGCCTTCCCATATCGTACAAAGACAGCCGTCTAGTAACGACTCACCTTCGCAATGTTCAACAATCCAGGAACCGCTCAAGTTCCTCGAAATACTCCACAGGAGACTGGTAGAGATGACCATGTGCTGAATCAGGATAAAGGTGTAGCTGAGCATCTGGCAGTCGCTGCTGGAGCACAAAACTGTTGCCCGTCCCCATGAGGATATCGTCTTTCCCATTCGTAACCAACACGGGCACAGTGACGTTGGCCAACTGAGCATACCGCTGAGGGTCCGATGCAAAGGCGGTCATCGCCGTGATTTGGGCTGCAACACCTGCACCGATAAGAAAGTCTTTTCGCGTCTCGTCCTTCACTTGACGTTCATGCATGCGGTCCCACCAAAGGTTTCCTTGGGATCTGCTTGTGTTTGACGGATAGAAGAAGATACCAAGCATGTAATCTTCGGTGGGCTGGCGATCGGGCTCACCACCCGGGCCCATGCCAGCGTCTGGTGCTGTTTGGAAAACATCCGGACCATAACCGGGTCGCGCTCCAGCTAGAACCAGCTTGTTGACCACTTGGGGATAATCTATTGCGATAATCTGCGAGATCATTCCACCCATGGAGAAGCCCAGGATATCAGCCTTGGGCACGTGAATGGCGGCTAGCAGATTCATGACTGTTGCAGCCATAGAGTCGGAGGGTTTCAGGAACGCTATCACCACTGTGGCCAATACCGGTGTTGTCCAGCAGAATCACCTCGCGATTCTCTGCGATGATCTTCACAAGAAGAGGATCCAGTGTGTCCATGCTGCCGCGGTAGTGGGTCACAAAGACAAGAGGATTCTTTGACGGTTTGCCAAAGTGTCGGTAATCGGTTCGGGTGTTGTTCAGATCAACAAACTTCGTTCTAGCAGTTTGCGCCAAATGCTGGTGCGATACGCTATCGGACATGCCAGACTTCGCAGGCCTATATAGAAAGGTCTTAGTCTAGTGTTTCGAGGAGATCGTGATGGTGACTTACATAGGTGTTGCGACGGCCATAGCAGCAGCAGCAAGGACGTAAGAGATAAAGATCTTCATGTTCAACGATTGGTAACGAAGTGCAGTAGCGATGGTTTGATCAACTTCCAAGGTGCTGAAAGCACTGTAGATACAAATTCCGATGTGTCATAATGTTCGGGCTACCAGCAAGCTTTATATGGTTAGGGAACTGTGTACACATCTCTCAGCATCAACACTCAGTTGGATGTCAGCCGTTGCCTATGGTCGTCCCATTACTTTCGTGTCGCAAAATCGAGTTTGGCCGGTCACAGTGCTGGAGTTACATCTTGAGCAATGACCAGACAGCGGACTTCACCATCTCTAGCTATGCCAGAAGAGGAAGTTTCTCGCAAATTAGACTCAAACACGGCGAGGGCTGGGCGTTCAGCGTACTGACCGTATCGCAGCGGTCGAACGTATCAGTCCGCAGTCGACAGCCAATGCTTGCACTCGGGCGATTAGGTAAAGGTCGTAAGGCGACGACACTGGATTCTATCTCCCAGACGCCTTTTATCTCCAAATTGTGTAGGCTTGGTCTGGGACTAGCACATAAAATCGGTACTTGGGTGCTGTTCATTGGTACAGACTACCAAAGGCACGATTAGTGAACAACGAGCAGCCGCGGTCATTGTGGCTTTTGAGTCCGTGCTGAATTATGTCAGGATTGATGATACATATCTTATGTTCTGATTGGCACGGTCTCGGTATAATGTGGTGGCCGTGCCCGACAGTCAGCCCGGAGCTAGAGTACTTCCCGTGCAAGGACATCCCGGAAATGCTTCACGTCCCTATTCATACACGTCAACCAAGGTGTTGAGGTCCTCACAAAGGGACCAGGTGCGATTCGCAGATGGTGCAACGATGCGCCGATTCAACCTGGATATAAGGTCCACTGATGACAACACCATGGCCTCCAACCCAATCTGCCGTCTACTAAAACCATCCAAGTTTATTCAATCAATTGCAAGATGTCGCACACCGCGTTAGTAACTGGAGGTACTGGCTTTATCACACTCTACGTTGTCAAGTTACTTCTTGAACATGGCCGCCACGTTCACACTACCGTTCGCAGTCTAGCCAAGAAGAACAAGTGCAAGTCTCTTCTCGAACTCCAAACTTAGTACCCGGACAAGCTCACCTTGTTCGAAGCTGATCTCTTGAGTCACGGCTCTTTCTTCTAGGCGATGCAGGGTTGCGATACTGTCTACCACATTGCCTCACCTTTCCTAGTACCACAGCAGATCAAAGATGGTATGAAGGATTGCGTCGAACCAGCTCTGAATGGTACTCGCAATGTTCTCGTCTCTGTGGACGACACGGAAAGCGTCAGACGGGTGATCCTGACGTCCTCAAGTAAGTGATGTGATGCCACAAACCATAATGCCCTGCTAACGACCGTCCAGTCACAACCATGTACGGCGACAGCATCGACATTCACAAAATGGAGAACAAAACGCTATCAGAGAGATACTGGAACACCACAAGCACAGCCAACACGAACCCCTACAGCTTCTCCAAAGTCGCCGCCGAGAGAGAAGCCTGAAAGATGTACGAAGCACAGGACCGCTGGGAAATTGTCGTCATAAACCCAGGCCTCGTCGTCGGTCCCTCTATTTCTCCTGAATCCGCTTCAGGCTCCCTGTACATGCTCGAGGCCATGTATCGGGGCGAAAACAAAATGGGCGTCGCCGATCTACACTACCCGGTAGCGGACGCGCGTGACGTTGCTGAGGCACATGTTATTGTGGGAGAAGATATAGCTACAAAAGGCAGATTCATCATCGCTAGCGACCGTAGTTTGAGCTTGCTGGAAATGGCAAATGCCGTTCGTCCTGCTCACAAGACACCAAATGTTCTGCCTACGCGAGATTTGCCCAAGCTGATGGTCTATGCTGCGGGACCGTTTATGGGACTGTCCATGAAGTGGGTTTCGAGGAATATTGGGATAGGATTCAAAGTTGATAACCGCAGGAGCGTTTCCGAGCTGAAGATAAAGTATCGTCCTTTGGAAGACACGATGGCGGACCATTACGATGAATGGTTGCGCAACTCAAGTAGCCATTAGGGTAATTGCTGGGCACCTATATGTATTGCATGGATTGCCAAGACGAGCTCTGTAATAATTTCTTTCTCTCTTTCTTGGAATATGATTCTTTCAAATGTGAACACTAGCAAGATGAGTTCGCTGCATCTTCTCCAGCATCGGAACGAAGTCTTCGCCCCTTTGCATAACCATTGCCTCACACTGACGCTCCAGGTTCTGCATAATGCGGCGCGAATCTTGTTACGCCTTAGCACGTACCTTGTCCACATCCATATCCACATCCGCAGGGGACGACTGCAGCACCGTAGTCCCAAGCTGGTTGAAGGAATGAGAAGGACACCGCTTACTAGAGATGACAACACTACCAGCGCTTCTGTCAGGCGTAAGCGTGTCGACCGTGTCGCTAAGACCAGGAGCTTCGGCGCCATGTCGCGTTCCCCAGACCAGGGCGTCGCCACCTGTCTATCACCTTTTTTCCTCAGCGCAATCTAATGTCGGGTCTAAGACACGGTTGCTAGATATTTAGGCGGTAGAGTATCGGATTGTCTATCCGACATACAAAAGCACTGCAAGATCGAATATGAGTGGCAGAACAGCGTGAAACGAGGTCGTTTCTCTGGTGTCACCCTGGCACGGCAATGTCTAGTGCTTTGATAGCGTGACGTTCCATGTCAGCACCTGACCTCAGTACGACGAGATACTAGCGCTTGGCGCGTCACTTCAGTGAGGCAAACAATTGCGAGTATAATCCCCAGTGGTAATGAGTGATGGTTTTGAGGACTAGAGTCCATACGAAGAAGAGTTATAATAATGTACATGTGAAGAGAAGTAAACATGTCACTGACATGCTCTCGAGAGCCCACCATTACGGGAGTGTCCATATGTTCACCGCCTAAATCCGACCAACACCAGCTAGGTTTTTGATGTTAGTGCTAGCTGCTGCGACTGAGGCAATTGGCTGGCCCTTGACGGAAGAGATGAATGCAGTATCAGTTCCACCGAGCTTTCCGCTGGAGACAAACGTGTTCATCTGGCAGTTGTGTCCCAGGCCCGTCTTGCAAGCCGTATTAGCGCTGGTTGACGGCGATCCAAAGAAAGCACCCTTGTTCTCGAGCAGAGGAGTGGTAACGGATTGGAAATAGTTGCCTTCAGCCACGACCTTTCCACCCGCCAAGTTGTCGAATGCGTGACCAGAGTTGGAGTACCAATAGTTGTTGACTGCGTGGAGGAACGTGTTCTGGCCAACCTTGGGGCTTCGACCGCTAGTGTGGTGGATATAGTTGTTCTTCATTGTGACCTTGTCGGCTGAGCCATCGAGGTAGATGGCGTAGTAATGGCGGTTATCACAAGTAGCAGACCAGCTAGTCTGACCATCGAACTCGTTGTTGGATAGCGTAATGCGGCCAGCGGCACCAGTTCCGGCTACAAACATCTGGCGACCGATAAGGGAGAACTTGCAGTGATCTGGTCTGTTAGTGGAACTCTTTTTGGTTGAACAGAATCTACGTACCAACCCACAGAAGGTCAGACCCTGCATCCGTGGCAATAGCATCGCCTCCCCAGATGTATTGAGGATTGATCTCGGTAAAGTGAATGTTCTGGATGATAATGTTCTTGGCCTTGGCAATCCGCAGGCCGCGACCACGGATTACACCTTTGTTACCAACGCCGATGAGTGATTTGTTCGAGCCCATGTTAATCCCGTAAAGACCTGCTTTATCGTAGGATACTTGGATGGTCTTGACGCCCGCGCCAGCAAATTTGGGCTGACACCAGTTGTTGAGATTGATGGCGTCCTGGCCACCCTTTCCTGGGCATGCGTTTGACGTTGGCCTGCAACCGTTTTCCACAGCCTTGCCTTGGGTACCCTTGAAGTTGTATTCTTTGTCAATAACGATGCAACGGGCAACATTGTCCGTGAGCCACGTCGTCAACTGAGCTACACTGGATGGCACTTGGCAAGCTGCTTTACCACCTCCGGTGACCCCATTCGCAAATCCCTCAGCCTTTCCTTTCACAGCGTAACTTGCGCGGCTGCCAAGGACTGCGGCATCCACGCAGAGAGCACCTCCAAGCATAAGAAGTGAGAGTTTCATGGTGTTGAATGATGAGAAATGAAGGTATAGGGTGAGTTGTTGATGTGGAATGAGTGTATGGGGTAAGAAATATGCAGAGAAGAGAATGATATGTAGAAGCAGTAGATGTTGGCGCTCTTATAACTATCTGTAATGAGATTTGTTGTCTCAAGGCGGCTTTTCCATCTTCTTCGGGAACGTAGTAGAGATGATTACAATGAGTTTCAAAGCGTACGAGTCATTACCCTTGTGCTGTGAAAGTACTAGTGCTTCTAGAGTAAAGTGGCGCACGGCCACTGTTACTAGCGTTGGTCCAGATTTCGATCTGACGGAAAAACCTATGCCGACAGTCCGATCTTCAGCGTTTTAGCTGTAGTACGCTGAAAGCAGGAGCTGAAATGCCGTTGCATGGCTTCGATTCACAGCGCAGAGATATTACCGCTTCTAGTCCAGCGCAGAGACATTATCCCTTCTAATTCAGCGCGAAGACATTGTTGCCTCTAGTTGTCCTCTATTCGCTAATCCGACTCAGACCTGTAGAGCGGGCAAGATAAGTGAGACTCAAAAGTATCTGCTGAACAGCTTTGCCCTCGAACACAAGCCTAGATCTACCCTGTGCAAGCTTTTCGGGTAATTGCTTGTAGTTTTGCTAGATTGCATTATTCTGTGAATACGAGTTTAATATACATTCCTTTCGGATACGGCAAACAGAGAGGCTAGTGTTTCATGTATTATTCAGGATACGCCGGTTTCCAGGGCTGTTGTAACGAGCATGTGCTCTCGGTTTTCGCTATTCAATTGTTCCGATCGCTCTTTCGACGTGAGCATTCGTACGAGATACGGTAAGGAGGAATGGATGCCTTGTATGCCTGAGGCAGGATAGATAAATCCGATACCAACAACAGCAACCTTCAACCACGGATGCAAGCAAGATTCAGCGCCTGTGCTTTCCACAACACCTATACCGACTGGATCATCGGCGTTCTGAATGAGGTCCAGGACTATGGTTGAGGGCTGCTTGACCAGGATTGGCCGAGCAATCCTGTTCTCAAACATGGAGGTGGACACCTTGAATACCTAAACACGCTTGGTCTCGAGAGAGCAGGTTTCAACGTCACATCAAAACCAGATGCTGATCGACGTGACTTTCCGCGTTCCCCGGATGGTTCTTTGAGTGATGCTGTTGGTGGACGGAGCGCGATGAGGCAGGCGAATATGGTCGTTACGCGGCCCGCAGTCACTCATGTCAGAGCGCTGAAGCGGGCGTCAGTGGAGTAGCACCGAATTAGTGTAACTTCGATCCAGGAGGCAGCATCCGGTCGGCTCTTCTTCGAGGATCTCCAGAGCCTTGACGAAGAAGGAGACCTTAAGATGGAGTATGCTACCTATAAGCTGTACGAAATGAATGGCTTACTGCAGAATTGCGCGAGAACGGTGATGAGATCGTTTCATAGCGCGGGAGTACGCTAGTAAGCACGTCGATAGGCGGTTTGTCAAGATGACCATGAATGGCAATTTCATCGTTCCTTCGCTTACGGTGTCCAACCTAGACGAGAATGGGGACATCGACATGGAGCATATTCTACAAAGGATTTTGGACCGAGTTTGCAACATCCATACTGTAAGGTCTGGCGCGGTGAGGCAGACGTTGAATAACTTTGAAGCGTCGCAGAAAGGTAATCCAAACGGGGCCCATCATAGCATTGCTCATTATATTTCGGTTGACCCAAGTGAGTATTAAGCTTGTCTACCTTGGTTGAAAGCGTGGACAGATTGAGGGGTTAGTGGATATACCTAAATTTCGTGAATTACAGCTTAAGACGTCACCGGCCATGCATTTTACCACTAAGCCCCCTCCTCCGAACCTAAGATTCAACTTCTCCTGCTTAGTCGAGGCGGAGAACCTCGTCCCAATTGGCAGTGATTGGACTTTTGGAATGACCTTGCCTCCTTTTCTGTCAGTTGCTTACCTGGTAGACAAGGCGGTCGACGTCAGGCCTGGCCCGAGTAGTGTTCTTGCTGCGAGTCGTGTAAGTTGTTTGGAGGCTTCGATATGTCTATAGTCACAGGTGGTGCATGTTAAGGTCACAAAAGAAGCCGTAGCGAGATTTGTTGTGAAGAGTCTGGGTCGAGAGTTTGGGTAATGGGTGGGCAAAGTGGATCGGCCACGTGTGGCTGTGCAGTGACGCATGACGCGCCTGCCCGCAATTCCACTCCGTCAACTTTCTTGCGCGTCTGGTTCCACCTGCAACAGCGTCAACACAGAACAACATCGCTCACTATACCCGTAGACATATTGTGCTCACGCATATGTAAGTTCCCCAAGTCCTCCAAAAAGAAGGAACGGGGTGTTGCGCCACTTCGAAGGGTGGGCGCTTGCGCTGCCCCTCCGAAGCTTCGGGAAGCAGGCGTCATGTTTGAGCTGCAAAGGATTCCACTGACAGCCGCTCGTGCAGAGAGACGATACAGCTTCCACGATACGACACACACTCGCGACCATCGCAAACATGGCCTCAACCGCGCTCATCGACGCCGACATGGCGCCCACGCTCCAGTCCATCCTCGACCAGAAGACGCTCAGGTGGATATTCGTCGGCGGAAAGGGTGGCGTGGGAAAGACGACGACATCGTGCTCCCTCGCTATCCAGCTCGCAAAGCACCGCAAATCTGTCCTCCTCATCTCGACCGACCCCGCGCACAACCTCTCAGATGCCTTCAACCAGAAGTTCGGCAAGGATGCGCGCCTCGTCAACGGCTTCGACAACCTCAGTGCCATGGAGATCGACCCCAATGGCAGTATACAGGATCTGCTAGCTAGCGGTGCGGAAGAGGGCCAAGATCCCATGGCTGGCCTGGGTGGCATGGGCAGCATGATGCAAGATCTGGCCTTTAGCGTATGTGTGGCACAACATGTCCCCACGACATGGAGGCTGACTACCGACAACAGATCCCCGGTGTTGACGAGGCCATGTCCTTTGCCGAAGTGCTCAAGCAAGTAAAGTCCATGTCCTACGAAGTCATCATCTTCGACACGGCACCCACGGGCCACACACTCCGCTTCCTGCAATTCCCCACCGTCATGGAAAAGGCCCTGTCCAAAGTCTCGCAACTTTCTCGCCAATTCGGCCCCATGCTCAACTCCTTCCTCGGCGCCTCCGGCCGCCTGCCCAACGGCCAGAACATGGACGAGCTGGTCGAGAAGATGGAGAATCTGCGAGAAACAATCGGCGAGGTCAATGGCCAGTTTAAGGATGCGGATCTGACGACCTTTGTGTGTGTCTGTATCCCCGAGTTCCTGTCCCTGTATGAGACGGAACGCATGATTCAGGAACTCAACAGCTACGAGATTGACACACACTCCATTGTTGTCAACCAGCTGCTGTTCCCCAAGCAAGATAATCCCTGCGAGCAGTGCAATGCGCGACGGAAGATGCAGAAGAAGTACCTCGATCAGATTGAGGAGCTGTACGATGAGTTCAACGTGGTCAAGATGCCGCTCTTGGTCGAGGAGGTGCGGGGCAAGGAGAAGCTCGAGAAGTGGGTATCCAGCACACCGTATCGCGATTCAGATTGTACTAACAAAGATTCCAGATTCAGTGAAATGCTCGTCAAGCCTTTCGTCCCACCGCAGTAGGCCCGTGCCGTTTGTCAAACGTGGTCGCAGATAGGGCTAGGCTTGCGTGCGGGAGAGCCTCAATCCCCCCTTGGACACTGCGTCGAGGCAGCGACAGGGCTGAAGATGCCGCGATGCCATATTTTCTTTGCCGATTATTCACCGTGTTTGCCCTTGTACCGTGCACGTCCTGTGCACGTCTTGCGATACCATGTGGTTCTGCGATCTCGCGTTCTTTCCCCCACATCGCGACTCAAGCAGCACGGAGTTTTGTACTTTTAGCGACTAGTTCCGATCTATCGCGCTCGGTGGAAATGAAACACCCGTCAATTGACCCAAAGCAGTGAAGCTTGAGAAATATCTGTTTCCATTCTTGTCCATATTTTCCTCCAATTCATCGTGCTGTTGTTACTGTTGCACAGATATACCCCGTGCGCCAGACTGGTTGTTGATTGGTACAAGTGGGGCTCCGCAGCTATCTCTAATCGCAGCGGGTGGAAATGAGAATGCTTCAGGTCTTTGCGCCTCTGCCAAAGCATGAAAACTGGCAATTATTTAGTCTCCTTTCTTGGTCATGTCCGTGGGCAGCTGACTTTGGATATACCTGCAAGTAAGCACGCGACTTTTGTTGAAGGATTCGGAGATATACGTTAGCCGCTGACGGCCTGACCCAGGAAAACGCCATTTATTGGGGTGCATTTAGCCCGCCATTTCGAACGTTCCGACAATTGCGCACCCCGCATATCATAGTGCGGACTAACGTGAAGAAGCGCTGACACCGAAGAACTTTGCTTCCACGACACCACATGCTTCGGAGCCTGAAGAGCTTTTGGTCTGCTCCGTGAGTTTCGTCGTCTACTATGGTACGTACCTGCCTGAAGTAGATTCTGGGGCGCATGGTGTGGCTACGTCACGCCTTTACCCCGCAACTCTCAGCCCCATCATTCGCGATGGCCATCGCATCTTGTATCCAAGCTACATTGTGCGCTTTCCAGCCCCTTCAGATACCGGTGAGGGGAGACACAGTCATAATGCACAACAGCTGAGCGACAGTATAACGGCCGTAAGACTGCCTCCGATCTGAAGATCGCATTCTCCTGTTCCAGTGCTCCGGTACATGAACGTCTAATGCTGATGTCAGAAGAACTCTACTTCCATGCCTCGGTATCTCCGTTCATCAGCTGTGGAAACAAGCTGGTGTTCGTGCAGCCTAAACAGGAACAGGTAAACGCCCTCTTCCATGCACGCACGCTGCATGCGGTAGTGTGCGGGATCATGCGTTCGCAATGTCGCGTGCAGTGCACAAGGAAAAGGCGCCGAGCGTCGAACAGCGACGACTAATCATGTCCAAGAAGTGGCAGTTGACGCGAGTGATGCGACGGGCATATTGTGGGGATGGCAAGCACCGAAGAGAAAGCAAGTCGCCAACAACACAGTTCTGCCTACCTACACTGCAAGACCGACGGCGCAAAACAAGTCCTTCTTCACGCATGAGCAGATCAACGAGGCTGAGCCAGTTTCATCTACACAACATGTTCCTGTGGCTTACACACACACCCCAACGTCTATGCGTTAATGCAATCGCCTTTTTTTTTGTGGCTTGCGCGAGCGAATCTGCAGCCCAGCGGCGAACTTTCTAATCTTAGTAAAGCCACGTTGTGTGACACACAGGCACCATCCCGGATCCTGGTCAAGATCGGCACACCCACACCAAAGCTACGGGAACCGGGGTGTAGGATGGCGCTTGTCCAGGGGGGGGGATGCATGCATCCACACATCAAAGCTACGGTAGATGTAGATTCTTTTTACCTTTGACCGCCGGGAGTAGGCTCAGCCGTTGGGCTGGGCTTGGTAAGTGTGTGACCGTTGGACTTTAGTGGAAATGAATATGTATATAGGTTGTCGCGTATCGCCTCTGTGTAGGATTCAGGTCAGATCGTTCGCGTGTGGTCTCTCCCCTCCTGTCGTGTGAATATCGGGTTGCTTGTTTGCTCCGTCGGTACATTCCTGCTGTGTAGAGTCGATCCGCCAATCCCGCAATACACCAGTCACCTCGCAATGGCATCTTCCCTTCTTCGCCTGAGCGCTTTATTGCTCGGTGCAGTTCACTCTGTCACCGCAGTGCCCGTCGAACTCAATGGCAGAGGTATGTAATCTCACACTAGCACATATACCAACTCCAACTAATCCACACCCTCTAGCCGTGTCAACATCCATTCTCTCTCAATTGGAATTCTTTTCCGAGTACTCCGCCGCAGCCTACTGTCTCGGCAACAACAACAGCCCCAACACCAAAGTCACCTGCCCACAGGGAAACTGTGCCCGCGTAGAAGCAGGTAAGCTTCAATTCCGGACAGCATGAAATCTTACGTGATCTAATATACTGACTCTTGCCACCAGCAAACACCACCACGCTCTCTGAATTTGAGAACAGCATCGCCTCCGATGTAACTGGCTTCGTCGCAACCGACACAACCAACCAGCTCATCGTAATTTCCTTCCGCGGCAGCCGGAGCGTACGCAACTGGATCACCAACGTGCAATTCCCTGTGATACCGACCTCCATCTGCGCCACATGTTCCTCGTCACTCGGCTTCTGGAACTCGTGGCTCGAAGCCCAGAAACCTGTCTTGTCAGCTTTGAACACGGCTCGGAAGCAGTATCCCAGCTACAAGATTGTGGCTACGGGACATAGTCTGGGTGGCGCCCTGGCTAGTCTTGCAGCGGGCTATCTTCGCTCGACTGGCGTGACGGTCGATTTGTACACATATGGTGCGCCCAAGATTGGTCTCGCTGGTGTGTCTGATTATATTACTGCGACGGGGAAGGGACAGACGTACCGTGTTACGCACAAGAATGATCCGGTACCCAAGTTGCCGCCTGCGCTGTTGGGGTACAGGCACATCTCCCCAGAGTACTATGTTACTAGTGGAAATGATGTCGCTGTCAAGGAGGCGGACGTTAATGTGCTGACGGGCAACTTGAACTTGAAGGGGAATGAGGGAGATTTCGGGGTGGATATTGATGCTCATTTGTGGTATTTCGGGGCAATCAGTTCGTGTGAGGGACAGGAGGGAATTGAGATTAAAGCTTAAATGACGTCCATGATTATGAGTAATTAATGTATATATTCTACTTTGCTTCGCGCTGATCATGCATATGGGCTCCAGCAAGTGAGTGCAACACGCACAACGAAATCGACTTGATTATCCCTTGTTTGCTACAATAGCAGATATCATGCTGACCGAACAAGTCACGTAAGGAGCAGACAGTGGCTTATCATCATTGTTGCGACTCAGACTTAGGTACAATACAACACTCCTGGTAAGATGCTAACTCTCAATAACACCGCCGTCTTATCTGTCTCCTTAAACATCTTGAGGAACATCAGGATTATTGACCGGTGCAACATAGCTAGTGCTTGTAGTGCATGTATTGCTTCCGCAATCTTCATCCTTTACTTGAGTTTCCACTCCGCCCACCGACCAAGGTTTTGTGGTACAGTAGTTGACAGGAAAGACGGTGGAGATAGAGAATGACGCCATCTACGAAGTGGTCAGCCTTACACCCTAAGAATTAAATTCCCAATAGGAATAAATACTGATTTTTGTGCTAGGAAAGTTTATGAAGGATATCTGTCGTTTAGGATAAGGTATGTGTATGATAGTAGCAGAGTCGAGTTGAGACGAGATTACATGTCCGACAGTGAGTTATACCCAGATATTATACTTCAGAACGAAGGTGAGGGATTAGTTCTCTTTTGCCTTTTCCGGCGATTACTGTATGCATGCCTCTCAGTGGCTTGTGGAAAGACTGACCGAACCAATTAGCTGACTGATGCCGATAGTTTCAAAGTAGACACGCGATGCGATAAGGTGCAACTAGGTCCGAAATATCCAATCGCTCTACAATGCCATACACCTCTGTTCACACATCGAGTGAGAAGCTGACGCTGTTACATCCTCTGTGCGCGACTCACTATCTAACAGGCATGAAAATTTTGATACGGATTCGGGAGAAAGGGAGATATTTATTGGTGATACCTGACTTGTCATCTCTTCGAAGTAGACCAATCCCAATTGTCACGGTTTCGGCTGCTGCCTAGCCTTGACAACTGTGTTGCAGCCGCGTGGTCAGTCCGATGAGAACAAATCTAACGCCCGAAACAGAAACTGATCGTGCTCACGGCTGTAAGTCGAGAAAGAAATGTCTATGTTGTCAAATCTCCCTGCCCTTGGAAAAAACCTTCGAAACGAGGTACGTGATGACCATTGTGCACGAGCTCATGAAAAGCCCAGCAATCCATGATGCCTGGGCCTCATCTTTCAATTGGGCACCGTTAGCAAACAAAACAACCCAAGCCTTATCCTGCAGCTCCAAAGAAGCCCCAGTGCACCAGCAGCTGTTATAAAAACCGATAAGTTCAAACACCGAACTCAAAATGATCCAAATGGCGTTGATGACGGCAAGAGATTTACCGCAGACCCGCAAGAAAACGGCGAGTCGACCAATCCACTTGACGTGAAAGCTCCGGGGATCATTATGCGCTACGCCTATCTGTCTCGTCTGTGGCTCTCTTCGTCTTGTGCGTGGATCTCCCTGGCATATAAGCATTACGTGATGCAACAAAAAGACTGATGTCAGGAGAAGGATATGGGCAGAAGTAGCAAGGATGCCGTATATCAGGTAGCTGCCAGAGCGACAGCCAAGTCCGCGCACCTCCGTCAGATAGGATATGACAATGGCAGACCCAGTGATGCCCCACTGGAGTAACACGGCGACAGCATTTGACGCCACGAAGTTCCGCTTCAATATGGAGTTTGATAGAACATCCTCCCAGGACATATATGGCAAGCAAGGATCGGAGGTAACATTAAGAGGTGCACCGGCTTCGATTCGGTACGTGCCGTTTCGGACTGGGCGCTGATATCCAGTAGGCGTAGCTTGTGAGCGAGATGAGGCTGAGTCACTAGCTGTCGTGTGAGCAGAGTTGTGGTCCTCAGGCCCGTTCGGCAATGATTGAAGCTCGTGGTCCGGTAGTGGTTTGACTTTGGTATTGAATTTGTGTACAATCGTATCTCGTAGCCGTGGAAAGGTCAGAATACGTGCATAGTTGTAGAGGGGTCCTTGGCGTGCTTCGTCTCCTTGCAATGACCCCCACAAAGCATCATGGACGTCCATTGGCTGGTATTCATTCGTTTTCGTCGACGTTCTCATGAAGCCAGACCTGGCTTCGAGGGCTCTCAGTGGGGAAGCACCATTTATCCTTTTGCCTTGGATCGCGTGTTGCACGGTGTCCTTGCCCGATTGTGTCCCGACAGTCATCCAACCATAGACTATCGGAATCAACCACGTCCAAAGCGTACCGGAAGAGAGCAGAAGTGCTTCAGAGTACTGACCGAGCGATGTAACGTACGATCCGATGAATGTCAGAAGCCAAGCAGCAACTGCAAAGAACGTCTGCGCGAAGAGGGAGAAGGTATATTTTCGGCGAGTGTTCTGGAGTCCTTTTTTGAGAGGTTGCCATCGATCGCGTAGTCGCTTCGGGTCTTCTTCGAAAAGTTTTTGCAGCTCATCTTGGTTGATTCTGATGGGAGATTGCTGGGAGCCGCAAAGAAAATATTCAGCCGAATGTATTGCTTCTTCCATATGTGATGTCATCTCGTTTTCCTTGAGTATGTCTTCGAACATTCTCGATGTTGTATGTACGTTCAACGCTGTCGAGATGAGAGAAAACGTAATCAACATCGGGCTTCCAACCGCAAGGCAAAAGCATTCAAAATTTCCAGGTATGGTACCAGTCTCGTACGGCAGTTGCGCCGTCAGACCGAGCCAGGGTAGCAAGTAATTTGTCACACCGGATGTGAAGATTGGGAAATCAAAGACCTGCTAGGATTTAGCGTCGAAAACATCGTGCGATCTCAGTTTTGAGATTGTTATGTACAATCTTGGTAATTGAGGAGTACATTAGATTGTGCTGAGAAGGGGAAGGGAAATACCATAGGGAATTCCTGCCTGCTGCAGTATGCATAACAAGTCTCTATGTTGATACCCCATGCGCCCGTAGATTTCTCCACAGCCTTTTCGCCATGTTTACCGACTACGCCTGCTGCTATACTTGTGAGGTTATCGGCCTTGAAAAGCCGATCTACACACCTTGACGTCCATGACGAGCCCTTGCGAATATTGCGAATATAGTCGGAGTGTATAAGAGTTTTGAGCTCAGATTCTTTCATCTTCTAACGCGTGAGTTAAGTTGAGATTGTAAGTATCTACGTCTCTGCAGCTCGAAAGGCGACCTCGATACATCTTAAATACTGAACGCCAGGCACATACTATGCCCGGGTATGTGTATGTAAGCAGTCGTCATAATCCTATGCGCAATAGCCGGGTGTGTTGGCTTTCCGGTCAAGTCATCTATTTCGTGTTCCCAATGACTAGGCTGACAAGCAGCCGTTGCGGGACGTTTTGGGTGACACAAACATACAATTGACACCGATAGATGCGGATAATCACGCAGCTGATATGCTACGCCCCAATCGAGACGTCCTCGTCAGCTGGTCAAAATATGCGATAACGCAGGGGCAACGAGCCACTTGTAGCTTCCGCGATAATGACGGTACAAGTGTGTAGAGGTAAGTTTTAACAGGATATACGGTAAGTGTGGAAACTAGTCAGCTGGGAGCTCACATCAGGTTAAAGAGCGACCCTGTTCATACCGTTCGAATCTAACATGTCGCCGGCATCCAGATAAACCTTTTTCGAAAACTCCTTGAGTATAGCTCCATGATAAAGCTAATTCGGATTCTTGTTCGTAGGCAGAGAAATATGGGTAACCAAATCGCGCAGGCGTGGAGCAATGAAGCAGCATCATGTCGAATGTGGTAGCCTGAGCGCGATACTGCGCTAAGTCAGAAAGAGCCTAGTCTTATCTAAGAAGGCAAAGCAGGCGTTGAGTGGCGAGTAAGCAATATCACCTTTCCAAGGTTCACATTGCACCCTCTATTTTATTCCCACCTGTGTTGTGCCGGTGCACAAAGTGATTAGTCAGTATTAAGGAAGATGTCCTCGGTTCTTCTTGTGCTCACTAGAGATCACCACTAATCCTACTCGACTAGCAACCATCAGTTTAGACTTTATCATGTACACCGCACTCCTTTAGTTACTAGAATACAACTGTACAACGCCTGTACATCCCTTGGCTATGCTAAGGGGATGCCTCGATATGCTCGTGATAGTGTCTTCATACACTACAACACCCGTACAGTATAGTGTTCATTTCGAATGAGAGCAACGCTAGAAACATCAAATGCTCTATATAAACCAGATGATTAATTCATCTTCATAAAAAAAAATCTACACATGCAACGCTAACACGCGACACCACCCCCTTCTCTACCGACGAAGTAGTCTGAAGCTTAGCACACCTAGTATACAAGAAAGCATCAAGCGGGCGCTTTGCCTCATTCTTGATTACGCTAGAACAAAACAAAAAAACATACATCAACATGCCCCGATTCCCATCCCACACCCGCTTCATGGCAAAACAACACTACTTCTTCTTGCCCTTGCCTTTGCCCTTGGTCGCCGAACCCTTGGTCGCCGAACCATTCGTAGCAACACTGCTCGCTCTACTCGGTGTCGCACTCGCCGGTGAGGCCTTCGCTTTCACTGTATCGAGTTGCTTGTTCTGCCGCTCACGTTAGTATCCCCATCAACCACCAGCAATTAAAGAGAATTCAACATACCTTGACCCCATTCTTCGCCTTCTTCCCCTTTGGCTGCTCAACCTCCTCTTCCTCCTCCGTCTCCTCATCCTCATATCCTCTCTTGCCATTTTTATTCTTGACATCCCCTTCACCGAGCTCCCTCACAATAGCCGAGATGAGCGTCGTGCATCGCCTTCCAATCTCCTGCGGTGTGCGCGAGAGGAAGAACCAGTCGAAGCGAAACAACGGACTCTCGCGAATCTCATCGCGAATCTTCTCGTAGATGAACTCGCCCTCAACACCATGCTTGTGCAGCATGACGACGAGGAACTTGTCTTCTTCCTCGGTGTACACCTTCTTATTGGTAGTCGAGACGGTGTACTTGATTTGCATCTGCTGGAGTGGCATGCGGTACATGCCAATCTTCTTTGCAATGAGCCGTTTCTTCTCTTCCGACTGTCGTACACGCAGTTCACCCTCTTCGATGACGCCGAGATGTTTTTGCCAGTTGTCAAGTGTCTTGTACTTTTTCCAGAAGACTTTAGCGTAGGCCTTGATCTCGTCGGCGTCTTTGCCGTCAACTTCCTCCGAGATGCCTTCGTAGTTTTGACGACCGTATTTGGCACTGCCATTCAGGAACTGCTGGAAGTCACGCTTGTTCCATTCAGGGAATCCTTGTTCGATCAAGCGTTCCTTCTCTGCCTTCTCCTCTTCCGTCAGCGGCTCTGCATCGTCAATCTCCTGCTGCGCAAGTTGTTGGTCGGCTTCTCGTGCTTCGAGGTCTTCGTCCGGGCCATCTGGCAGAGGAGCTTTCAGGTTGTTCTCCTTGCGGTACCATGCTGTCTCTTTATCTTGAAGAACCGCTAGTCGATCAGGGAAGAACTGGTAGTCGTGAATGGTGATTTGCTTGGGCGCGCGAGGTATCCTAGGCTGCTTGTTCTCGGTTCGTCCACCAGTGACGAGCGTCTTTCGATAATATGAGTCAATGCCGTAGTTTTGCTCTTTGCGTTCGCGCTTCGAGGGGTTGATCCAGGATATGCCGATCTCCTTCTTACGTGGCTGGAAAGTCTCGCCGTTCCACTCGTATGTTGAGTCCGAGGTAAACTTCTGGAGGTCGTCAAGACCAAGAGTCTCGTACCTCTTGTTGAGCTTCTCAGTCATTTCTTCACCACGGCGCATGACAGCTTCGAAGTCGTCGTCGGCGAGTTCGCCATCGGCGGCTGGGCCGACGGGTCCCTTGCTTGCGAATACTTTCTCGGCTCCGTGCTGAATCATGGTCAGAAGTTCGTCCTTGGATGCGGCGTTCTTGACGGGTTGTTGCGAACGACCCTGCTGGATGACTAGCTGGTCGAGACGCAGCTTCTGTGCAGCACGCTCAAGCACCTTCTCCTCGATAGCCATCTCGGTAACGAAACGGAAGACGTAGACCTGCTTAGTCTGACCGATACGATGAGCACGGTCCATGGCTTGAAGATCAGCTTGTGGATTCCAATCACTGTCGAAAAGGACGACAATGTCAGCAGAAGTCAGGTTAATACCCAGTCCACCAGCGCGGGTAGTCAAAAGGAACAGGAACTTCTCTGAGCCCTCCTTGTTGTAGTCGTCGATGGCCTGAATACGGTCCTCATGGGCAGTCGAACCGTCGATACGGCAATACTTGTAATCGCGCATGACTGAGTAGTCCTCCATGATGTCCAGAACACGACTCATCTGTGAGAAAATGAGCACTCGACTGCCCTGTGCCTTCATGCGCTTAAGCAGCTTGTCCAGCATGACCATCTTGGCAGCATTGGTAACGAGATGTTCGTCAGTGGTGTATGGCGGACCAGGCTCGGCGCCTTCGAAGAGGTATGGGTGGTTGCAACATTTGCGCAGCTGCATGACGATGTTGAGGAGGCGAGTCTTGGATTCCTTGTTGCCAGCACCGCCGTTCACAGCGTCAATGTCCTTTTCGAGAATCTTCTTGTACCACTGTACTTGCATGTCAGACATGCCAACATATAGGTTGATCTCTTTCTTGGGCAATAGCGATTTCTCGACATCGGCCTTGACACGTCGGAGCAGGAAGGGTCGGAGGACCTTGTGTAGTTGTTTGACGACGGCGTCGGAGTCGGCGTTCTGCTGCGAGAACCAGTCGTCGAAAGCGGCGGAGTCTCCGAAGACGTCGGGGAGGAGGAAGTTGAGTAGAGCCCAGAGCTCGTGGAGGTTGTTCTGGAGAGGGGTACCGGTGATGAGCAGTCGGCTTCGAGAGTTGAACATGCGAACCATCTGTGCTAAGGACGACTCTTCATTCTTGATACGATGTGCTTCATCGATGATGATGTATTCCCATGCGAACTTCTTCAAGTGCGACTTCTCGCGCAAGATCATCTCGTAGGACGTGATACAGACATCGAAACCATCAGGCACCAGGCGCTCCTTGATGAGCTCGGCACGAGCATCCTTATCACCCTGGAGGACCAAGACGTTGACCTCGGGGCACCACTTGGCGAATTCGCGCTTCCAGTTATCGAGGGTCGACTTGGGCACTGCGACCAAGTGGGGACCGTGGATGCCGGCAATGTAGCGTAAGTAGCCGACGAAAGAGATGGTCTGGAGAGTCTTTCCAAGACCCATCTCATCGGCGAGGATACCAGAGATACCGTTCTCATGTAGGGAGATGAGCCAATTGAGACCAGCGACCTGGTAGTCTCGCATGGTGCCGCCCTTGATGAAGCCCGGCGACTCCCTGAAAACAGTCTCGTTGTGTCCACCGTGCTTCTCCTCGCGCACCAGCTCGGCATCCTCCTCCTGCTCAGTCTTTCTGCGTCGTTCCGCAGCGGCGCCGCCTTTCCGTATCTTGCTTGCCTTGGATCGCTTGGTCTCTTCGGCATCCTGGCGGTCGATCTCGGCGAGGATCTCCTTGATGCGCGGGTTGGGGTTCGTGTCGATGAAGTGGCGGAACAGGTCAGTGAGACCGAGGAGGTATCGAAAACGGCGAATGGTGTCGTCTTCCTGTAGAGAGAAGCCAAGTCAGTCTTGTCACTGGTGAATGCAGTGCGATGCGCAGTGACGTCGCGTACCTTGGACGCCCTTAGACCCTCAGCCTTCTTGCCGTACATGCTCTTTCGCATGTTCATCTCTTCGGCGCGTCGCTTTCGCCCGTCGAGTGGCGCGTTGTCCCCTGCGACACTGTTTGCTGTGGTGTTGGGGTTGGTGTCGGAATCCTATGCGCGTGTTAGTCCGTCGACTGGGTGAATGCGGTGGGAATTCGGAGTCATCGTACTGTGTAGTCTGGGGTATCGACGTTGTACTGCGCCTGCAATGTCAGCCCATGTCCTTCACTTGATCGCGCCTTCCACCACCTTGACGACTTGGTGTCGCGGCGAGGAAGGCGCGAACGGGGTCGCGCTTACGCCAAACTTCTTGAAGCCGCTCATTGTGTCGTCTGGCTGGTCCTGCATCTCGACATCTGAATGCGCCGACGCCTCATCCGACGAAGGCTCTTCCTTCTTCGCAGCGGCCTTCCGCGGCATATTGCCTGTTTGGGCTACTCGCCGCGTATAATTAGGTGAGTGATGTGACGACAATGGCGCAGTCGATTATGTGCCGTTTTTCGATATGTCGGCGTGTCGAATGCGATGGCGTGGACGCGTTTGGGACGTGTTCGTGGTGGCAGAGGTTTGCGCAATGTATCGCAGGAGTAGTGACAGAATAATGTGGACAGCCCTTGGCGCGTCTGGAAGAGGCGCGCTTTCCTCTTTGTGGCCGTGCTCACTACTACCCCAGGCCGGCAACACTAGACCAGCACTTCCATTCGCTTAACAGATCACCATCCACGCGTTTTCAGACTCCTACAGTAAATGACATGCAGACGCGATACTGATAAGAGGACGAAGAAGGGTAACGCGTGCCCGACGCAATATTCGGCATGACGTCAGTGCAATCATTTCTGAGTTGAATCGTTCGGCATGGCATTGAGGTTTACAAAGCAAGAGTAGAGCCCCTCGCGAGTCGGCTATACAGAAGAGCAGACAAACTACACCACCAGCCGAGCTTGTTAAGCATCAAGACTCTATTCGGCGTTTCTCTCCACCTCTGACGTCACTACACAAGAAAACAATTGTTAAATAGTTAGAAAACGAATTGACATGTACAAGACTACTCCAAACGTTTACTCTACCACCATACCCTCAACATGCCAGCCACATCGCTCACCATAATCTTTTCACCTTACCACGTCGGCATCCGCGACCACCGCGTCGGCGATGGCCCAAACCGCATCCGCGCACTCGGTCTGGTCCCTTCGCTCGAGAAGCTAGGCATCAAAGTCCACATCGACGAAATACCTCCCGTCGACGACTTCGAAGGCGAGATAGGCCGTTCATTCGAGATTCTCCGCCGGACATCCCTGGCAGTCAGCAAAGCGCGATCTCACAGCTCGTTCCCTTTTATCCTCTCTGGCAACTGCATGGCTAGCGTGGGAGCGGCATGTGGATTAGGCATCAAGGATCTCAACTTCATCTACTTCGACGCCCACGACGACATGGATACGCCTTCTACGAACCAGAATGGTTACTTCGATGCCATGGGCCTGAGTATGTTGGCGGGGAAGAGCTGGCATTGGCATACGGAGCAGATACCGGGATATGCACCGATGAAGTACGATAAGAGGTTCTTGTATGTTGGGCTAAGGGATGTGAACGAGGTACAGCGGAAGACGGTGCAAGAAGCCGGAGCAGATGTGATATGGGGTGATGCTGAGAAGGCTGTGGATTTCCCTGGCGAGTTGCAAAAGCGGCTTGAGGAGAGAGACATGTCGCCTTCGCTCGTGCATCTGGATCTAGATGTTCTAGACAAAAGCGTAGGCGTGGTTAATGGGTTTGAAAGCGAGGGCGGGCTGCAGGAAGAGGATGTAGTGAGGTGCATGAGTCTGTTGCCGAAGAAAGCCACTCCGGTGTCTTTTACTATGTGTTCTTTCAACCCGAATCTGGGAGATGGGGATAAAATTGCTGGCATAGGTATTCGTGCTGCTGTGGCATTTGTTAAGTCGTTGATTGTGGAGAAAGTGCTGTCAGCGCAAAGCTAGCAACTGTAAGAACAAAAGGCCCACTAGATAATGAAGAAAGTGGTTACGCTTGATGCCATCAACGTCTATCCACGGATGAGAGGACAACAACTTCGGGTCTCGGGTTCATCATACGCTTCTCGCAGCGTGCAAAACGTAACGGCGCGGGGCGGCGCTGTGTTGAAAGACAAGGCAGTTTCCCAGAGCCACGGGCTTGGGAAGTCGCCTCTCGGCCGCCTTCCCGCCAAGTCGCAACCCCAAATTGCCCCACCCACCTCCAACTTCGCTAATCCCCCTTTATCAATAGCAACGACCAACATGAAATTTCGCGCATGCACATTTGCAGTTCCCGAATCTGCATGACGCTGAACTGTCGTCCTTCTTTCCAGATCATAGACGCGTGTGCTTGCTCAGCCACACACAATAAGGCCAAAAAGGCATCTCACACGCCCGTCCATCTAGGCAGCAACCAGGCCGTCAGATAGATATTACACCCTCTGTGCACTATTGGTTCTCTGTGCCCCCCTCCGCCGGCGTCCGTTCATTGCAGAGACGCCATGGATGACACCGCCGTGCGCAGCCTGTCTGCTGACAATGCTGGAGAGCAGCTTACGCTTGAGAGGAGGTCATGCTTCGTCGCGCAACGAGCAATTACTTCTCAGCCTTGAGAAGCACAGCCCCGCTCTTGGGCTTAATTCATGTCTGTCCTTCCAAGTTCCACCTTTCGGTCGTCATCTTGCAATTCGATATAACTCACGAGTACATCGACATTCTACTACCAAGTGCGTCCAAGACTAGGCAAGTATTTGCCGCTTAGTGGTACTATCTTCGTGCTAGCCTCATGCCCACAGTGTAAACGACACCATTCATACCGACGCGAGCGCATATCAACGCTAAGATCTCGTCGAGTTTGTCTCAGCTCGCGACCACAGCAACAAGGGTTTCCCCAAATGCGCCTGATCAATTGCTCCACGCTTCGGTTGGAAGACTTCTACGGCGACAAAATTCCACACTATGCCATTTTGTCGCATACATGGGGCAACGAGGAGGTATCCTTCGCGGAATTTAGCCTGGGCCAGGGTAAAAGACGATCTGGCTATCGCAAGATCTTGTTCACCTGCCGGCAAGCGCTCACCGACAAACTCAAATACGCGTGGATAGATACGTGTTGCATCGATAAAAGTTCTAGCGCGGAACTTTCCGAGGCAATAAATTCCATGTTCACATGGTACAAGAATGCATGCTACTGTTATGCATATCTTTCGGACGTTTCGAAAGTCCGCATGGAGTTCGACTTCCCTAGGAGCAAATGGTTTACACGGGGATGGACACTGCAAGAGTTATTGGCGCCAGAGCAAGTTATCTTCTATGATCGTGAGTGGCTTCATCTGGGTACAAGACTACAACACTCAGGATGGATTTCAACAATTACGGGCATAGACAAGACGGCTTTAGATACCCCAGGGGATACCCGTCCTCGAGGTGCCAGACTTGGCTCCTTTTGTGTCGCTAAGCGGATGTCATGGGCTTCCAGGAGACAGACAACACGAGCAGAAGACAAGTCCTATTGCCTCCTTGGAATCTTCAACATAAATATGCCGCTACTATACGGGGAAGGTGAACAAGCTTTTGTGCGTCTTCAAGAAGAGATTATCCGGAGAAATAGTGATGACTCCATCCTTGCGTGGGGTCTCAAGCCAGGGATGGAGCATCCTCTCGGATTAGTACCAGATAGGGTGAGGGACGCGATAAAGGGTGGTACAAGTCCTTTCTCTCAGTCGACCGATATCTTGGCGAGATCGCCGGATGACTTTGTCCACTGCGCCAACCTGGTCTACGGTGTAGGGTCAACCTCTCCATTTGAATTGACGAACACTGGATTGCGAATTGAGCTACCGCTTGTGCCAATATACGAGACAAGAGAATTCACTGCTACACATGGCTTCGATGAGTCTATTGGACTACTTAGTTGCTCGACGGGATCACGTACGAGATTTCTGGGTATATTGCTGAGGCTAGAGAGACGCGATGACAAGGGTAACGCCAGGGTAAAACGGGTCGAAATTCGCTATCTAGAAGATCCCCACAGCACAATAGTGATTGGTCCAAGAGCCGCTGCAAAGTCAGTCCTCCAAAAGGTAACGATTGCCAGATCCGACGAGAGCCAGGGAGCACGAAATTCTGCTCTGCGCCTCCGGCAGGTCTGCATCAACGAATCAAATGCTTTCCGAGCTACGAATTACAGAGTCAAGAGTGGTACTGCATGGAATATCGCGTTCCCATCAACGCCAGGATTTGGATACAATCAGGTCTGGGACCCTCACTCGATGGTCCTTACGATAGAAGAGGAAAGGAGTACTCGATACCTAGCGGAGTTTTGCTTCGAATCGCCATCACGAAGGCGAGATACCATGTTCAGCGTGTTCATCCATACTGCGAGCAATAAAGCCCTGGCATTGAGAGGGAGTGAGTTCTCCGGGGACGACAAACTTAACATCTATAGAGATCTCGAAGAGGATTACGCGCAACCCTATAAGAGTCCCAAACAACATCAACCAGGAGAGGTGATACTCCACCGTGAAGGAGGAGACTCTTATCTTGTCAAGGTTGGGACTCATGTAAGAAGGGTTTACAACCGTCAGTTGCTCGAGGTCAATCTTGATGTAAAGCCATACGTACGTCAACAATAATGAGTCATACAAGATTATGAGGCCTTGCTATGAGACGGAAAGAGCTAAATCGTTGATACGCCATGCTACACGCAGCGAGAAACACAGATAAGTCACGTTACTCTATGCGAAACTCGCCATAACGACGATCGGACTTTCCCCGGTCGACCGCTGTAGGACTGCTTGCATCTTCGTATCATCTCAGCAGTATTCAGTCATGGAGCTGTGTTGCAGAGCATTAAAGACATGACTATCATGGCTTTTTCTAACGGCAAATGCATATTACGTGCAAACATGGTGAATTGAGGAAAGCGTCATAAAGCGCGACATGAAAGCAAGCATGTGGTTTCAATATAGCGATGCGCGAAAGCCGGAAGCCGCAAATGGATTGGTGTGAGTGTACTCAAAGACTAATTCTGCGCAGACGTCTATCGTTTCAAGTGGACCCACGTCATCGGCACATTCTTCGGGCGCTCGCCAACCACGCTTGCCCCGCTCGGAAAGCCGCGTCTCCACTTCCTCTCCAAACCACGCGATAAGACCCGTTGCGTCTAGCAACGCACGGCGGCATCGGAAAGCTATCTCCTGCCTTTTTACGATATCATTGACGCCGTTTACGTACATACGCAACGCACATAAGGCGTGCCGATGAGACGGGCCAGTCACGAGAAAGGGCCGAGAGCTTATCTGCGTGGTTTCCACGTTTTACCCTGGCTGGGCGCATGCCTGGTAGACACCGACATGTCTTGTGCTGTGGATTGAAGACGAACTACGCGAAGGACCGGAATAATGACTCTGTGTCAGTGGGGTGCATGCTTTGGCGACGTTGGTGGATGATATGCGGCCGAGCTATAAAATACACGGCAGACCTGCAGCCATGTCGTGGCATATCTCGCGCTTCGCCACAGGCCACAGTCAGGATTCTCTGTAGGCAAGATGTATCTCTCCTGGTCCTTGGGCGTCGCGTGCCTCATCGTCGCCAGCGTTCAGGCAGCTGTGTCGTCCACTGGCTTCACAGTATCGCTAACGGATGTCGACTACTTCCTGCCACCGAAGCCAATCGCCAAGATCTCTGGCTGCAAAGAGCTTTCAACCTCGTTCGAAGATGCCATGTTTGTGCCGTTCACAGTGGTCAAAGCGCAAGGCTATGGTGTTGACGTTGCAGCACTTACAGCCAGCTACGCTGAAGATGACGTATGGCAAGAGGGCTTCATGGAGGGTACGCGCGAACTGTGCTTACTCAATACTTTAGCTAACATAGTTTTGCAGCGATATACGTCCAGGGAAGCGAGTTCAAGCCCATGAACTCGTCTTTAACCGTATTATCCGGCACCTCATCCAAGGCATTGGCTCCAGGACCCTACTTCATCAACGCAGCCGGCCATGTCTACGAGGCGTGGAGACTCTTCTCCGACGTTCAAGGTGCTTTCACAGAGTCTGCGATCGCTAATGGTGACGGTTCATACTCTGTCTTGCCCGCAGGCACTGTAGGCCAGAAGCATGCCATCGCTGTTCCTTCGCGTCTGTATTACACCAAGACGGCTGAGAAGCCGCTGGCTGGTGTTCGCATTGGCATCAAAGATATCTATGATATCAAGGGCTTGCGGACTTCAAACGGAAACCGAGCATGGTATTGGCTATATTCTCCTGCCAACGCGACGGCGCCACCCGTTCAGAATCTCATCGACGCGGGAGCGATCATCGTCGGCAAGATGATCACGTCTCAATTTGCCAACGGTGAGACTGCGACGGCCGACTGGGTCGACTACCACGAGGCATTTAACCCTCGTGGTGATGGCTACCAAGACACCTCATCCTCCAGCAGTGGCGGAGGCGCTGGTACAGCATCGTACCCCTGGCTGGATGTCAGTCTTGGATCCGACACCGGCGGCAGTGTACGCGGACCATCCCAGGTTCAAGGTCTTTATGGTAACCGACCATCTCACGGGCTTGTCTCCCTCGACCACACCATGCCTCTCAGCCCCGTGCTCGACACGCCCGGCTTGCTAGCTCGCAACCCGCAAGTCTGGATGGAAGCAGCACAAGCTATGTACGGCCCCAACATCACTATTACCAGCAACTACCCAACGAGCATTCATACTCTCGGCTGGCCCACCGCAGTCGACGATGTCGCAGATGAGCTTCTGATGGACTTCCTGGGCAACATGACCGAGTTTCTCAGCGCTGATGCCACAGCGTACAACGTTACAGCCTCCTTTGACGCTGCGAACGCGGATATCGCACCCCTCACAACCTTCATGAACCTTACCTACGCCCTGTTGATCACCAAACAGCAAACCGAGCTCGTTCGCGAGCCCTTCTACGCCGACTACGCCGCCATCAACGACGGCCGCTTGCCCTTCGTCAACCCAGTTCCACTAGCGCGCTGGGGCTGGGGAGACAACCAGACCTACACAGCGGATGACGCCGTAGCCAACAAAACCATCTTCCAAACTTGGGCCAACGAAACTTTCCTCGCGCCATCACCCGAGACATGCTCTAAGTCTCTCGTCATGTATGTTGGCTCCACTGGCAGCACCACGTACCGTAACACGTACTGGGATGAGCCTGGTGTGCCTTTCGGATTCAGCAATAGTCGCATCTCGGTCATGGCTGAGGTGCCGGATTATGTTGTGCCGTTGGGTGAGGCGCCATATAATTCGACGATCACGGGACATGTGGAGTACCTGCCTGTTACGGCGAATTTGATGGCGGCAAAGGGCTGTGATGGGATGTTGTTCTCGTTGATTGGGGAGTTGTATGAGGCGGGTATTCTGAAGGAGAGCATGGTGGGTAGGAGCGGGGTGACTGGTGGTGACATACTGTTGAAGAGGGATGGACTATGGTGATGGGTATGCGACCAGAGAAGATTCCGAAAATATTCAATACAGATCACTTGTCAATTCTGCTTAAAACAAAGTTCATCAGGTTTAGATGGCTAACACGACATGACATGGAGTGCAAAGGATAGCTGGTGAACTACCGCGATTCGCTTGGCGTCCCTATAGCCTACCCTGCGAGCTCCAAGAACGTGCGGAGCACGAAGCTAGTGCCTCAATCGAAAACCTCCTCTTGTCAATCGACATCATGTCAAAGCCTGGATGCTATCACTGTCACCGTGTTTAAATCTCAAGTTCGGCGCGAGAATTTTCGCCTTGTCTTTTCGTTCAGCTAACGCTCATGATCAGGTCTGATAATCTTTGGGGCGCTGATCCCGCCTGCACGATGATGGAATTGATGCAGCCTGCCACCAACACAATCGTTCATTGGCTGGTACACAGCTGCAAGTCTCGCTTGAATGTACGTGTCAATACCAGCATCAATGCTGCTGCCTATTTTCCTCCTCTCTCCATGATCCCTTGTCGGTGCGGATGTTCCCTGCACATAGCAACGGCTTGTCAACTCTGACTAGATCTCGCATCAACCACGCTCCCAGGTCATTGAAACTACAACTGGCTGTGAGAGCGGCACTGTTTTCACTATGGATACCGAAGATAGCCGCACTATGGTAGGACCGATGGTCAAGGATATGACAGAGCTGTGCGACTTTTGCATTGAGTTTACCAAACTCATTGTGCGACTCCCAGAGGACCTCGGGACAACTGGAGACCAGCCCAACAGAATTGACGAATTCGTCCCAGGTCGCGGGCTGGAGTCATGCCAACTGTGTGAAGTAATCTCATCAATCGAACCAACCACACCAGCTGATCTGAGAACATCTCTCATTCGTAGCGGGTTTGCGTCGCGAAATCGAAGCTTTGAGCAACGAGACCGAGTGTGTGGGACCCATATCAGAGGCAAGAAATTCAGAATATGGGCAGATGTAGGTGAGAAGCTGAGATCTGGTTATGCTTGGTTTCGCTGACGATAGAACCCAGGAAGCCCTGCATGCGAAACTTTGGTTGATCGCCCGCCAATAGCTGGCCTTCCTATGCACCAGATACGCGACCTAATCCAGCATTGGCGAAAGAGATGCTGTTTTCATAAACATTGCCAACTTGAGGCTAAAATGCCAATGCCCACTCGTGTTCTTGCGCTCTGTGAAGACCATGCTCAACCTTTGATCAGGCTTGTTAAGAGTAAGGGCATGAAGGGACGGTACTTGGCCCTAAGGGTAAGACTACACAGCCAATGCTAATTGGGAATTTATACTAATCCAATGACAGTATGTTCTGTTACTTTTGTTACGTCTTAGTAGTATCGCAGGTAAAAAAAGAAGCAGCAAGGACATCCGATGTTCTCTCATGTGCGAATTTGCAACTATGACAACCCTGAAACAAAGCATGTGGTCATTTAAAATCGTTACTAATATCTTGATAGCCACTGCTGGGGCTCGGTGGAAAAGCAACCGCTTTGCACAACGCCTACAAATTTCAAGAGGCATCAAAAAGGCATCGCATTCGGAGATTTGCCTAGAACGTTCCAGGATTTTGTGAACATCGCACGATCCATCGGCATTAAATACATCTGGATTGACTCTCTTTGCATCATACAGGGCAATAGTCGGGATTGGCACTCGGAAGCAGAGAAGATGGGAGATGTCTACCGAAATGCGGCTTTCGTCATAGCTGCCTCGGGCGCAGAAGACTCTAGCCAGGGACTGTTCATAAACGACCGATTAGCCGAAAAGGTCTTTAGGTTGCCTTACAGAACAGCTGACGAAGTCAAAGGAACATTCAACATTGTGCAATCGCCTAACGAACCGGACTGGCACCCAGCACATGGTCCTCTAGAAACTCGGGCATGGGCACTTCAAGAACGTTATCTTGCGCGACGTTTGATCACTTTCATGTCACGTGGCATCACATGGAGGTGCGATTCAATATCAGTAAATGAGGCAGAGGAACCCTTCTTGGATATTCGCCGAAACCATTGTTGGGCCTTGCTCTTAAGTGAATATACAAGACGAGCTTTGACATTCCCCTCAGATCGTACCGAGGCTATACGAGGAGTTGCTGAAGAGCTTCAACTTTCTCGGACGGATCGATATATTCCAGATTACGGTGTCTGGGAGGACCAGCTTACGAATCAGCTGCTTTGGTACAAAGATGGTCCATTTTTTGACAATGGTAGACTGTCTCACAAGCCCTCATGGAGTTGGATCACTACTGGAAGTGCTAAAATATGGTCTCAGGAGATTCTCTTGATGGATTCTGATGGTGAAGCGTCTGTCATACCGCCATCGACTCGGACTACAGTGGGGAGTGCGAAGATATGGCTGCAAAAGGTTTTGGCTGCGAGACCTGTGTTCCTCGAGACAATGTCCAACGAATTGGCGATCACCTTTGAAGGAAGTCTTCAGGTTTTAGGTCACTTGAGCACCGCTACACCAGCTCCAAGCTATGTGCGAGACAGGTACACCGCACGTGACCTGCAGGTGCCGGAAGTACGATCTTTCTACGACGGATGGAGTGAACAACCCGCTTCCTCCTACATTCTCACGCAAGATATCGATGACGATTATGATCAAACAAATCTTGGGTCTGCACGTTTCGACGACGACGCGATGAAGTCATACAGTCACGCATGGTTCCTTGGAAAGCAAATATTCAAGAGCGAACCATTGGTCCGGAAACCATTCGTGAAACGTGAATTCATTGTGAGAGTTCCCCGTTCATCTGCAACATGTAAAGACTGAGATCTATTAGGATGACGTAGTCTACCATACAGAGCATAATCCGGAATTTGTCTACTGGGCGCTTCTTCTCGAGCGAGTAGACGAGAGCAGATACAAACGCGTTGGCATTGCGGTCCTCTTGCCCGTGGCGTATAAGGCCTTTCAAACGCAGCTTCAGAAGTTCCAAATCATTTAGTCCCTCAAACCGTTGGAACACGTTATTTTGGCTTTAGTAAAGTTACGTACAGGTTATCACACCGAATCTATGATCATAATGTCCGCGTCACCAATAGCAACTGACGTGCGACCGTTTACATCGCCTACGCCTAGACTTTTCGCATCTTCATCTAATCCCATATCCCTTCATCAACGATAGGCTTCCCTGTGCTGGAGGCCTCAAGGAGCTGTTTGACAGTCCAGGGTTTGTATGTATATCCTGGCACAGCATTCCTGTGCTCGAAACGTTCGCCGTTCAATGTATGGTCTGCGCAGCTCTTATATGAGTTGTAGGCATACTGCTCTGGATCGTGGTATATGACCCAGTCCCCAACCATCTTGCCCATGGCCTCTGGGTTCTTTGCGACGACATCCCAGTCCGTGTTATAGAACACCTCGCGGTTCTTGAAACCCATCTTCGGAGCCGATGAAACCCGCTCGAATCTATCAAGGTATGTCAACTCTGTCATGACACTTCTTATGTACGTGTAACGAAAAAGGGTGTAGTAAATGCAGACTTACCTCAAATGGTTGTGCACCTTGGTTGCGAGATATGCATCGTTCTTTCCCGCGATCTATAAGCATGCTGCTAGAGAGAATGCGTCTTCCATCGCCATAGTTCCACCGCTAGCTGAAGTCGGAAAGAATGGGTGTGCGGAGTCTCCTATCTGAACTACCCAGCCGATAGGCGATACCCACCGCGGCTGGCGGTCATGCCACATCAATTTCCAGTCGAGAACAGTATGACCAGGCGTAGCTTTGATAACTTCGGTAATAAATGGCTCCCAGCCACGGGTCGCTTCGAGGGCTTTGTCGATCGAAGTCGACTGAGACCAGCTTTCTCCGTCTTTGTCGCCATCATCCTACCCTCAGTATCAGCAACTGCGCATCATGGCAAAGGAGAGTGGAGAAAGCTTACCTTGCAAGTCAGCATCCAACAAATCTTATCGCCTGACAGGCAGGTAACCATGTGTGCTCCCGGGCTGAAGCAGGGCTGCGAGGATGGATTGTGGTCTATTGAACGAATTATGCTTTTCAATGTACCTAGGGAGGTCTTCCTTATTTAAAGTATATCGAACATGTTGAGTAGATGCTAACACTGACGCGAGCAAACGCTGCCGGATGCTGTCATTGCCGTATCCGCCATTGCAGTTCACCTTTTCGTCCGTGGCGGTGGTTTTCCAGTCGCTCAAATGATCGTCGTGCAGATCGCTTCTGTACGTTATGTTGTAAGTTCCTCGTGCGGCGAATCGTTGTACGAAGTGTCCGCTGTTCAGATTTCCACAACGGTCAGCCAATTATATCGTCCTAAGAGCTTTTTGATCTCCAACACGAAAACAGCACCTTGGGTTAATTAAGTAACAAGCATCGCGGAATACTGTCGAACTTCTGCTTACATCACTTGTCTTGATTACTTCCTACGTTGTACAGCTTGGGTGCCAGCGATACAGTCGCGGTAGTAGTTGTAGAGGCAAGCGGCACATGCAGAACCCCAGTCATGACCGATGGAGATCATTTTGTCGACCTTTTCGGTGTCCATGACATCGACCAGATCCTTCGTCATTGCATCCTACCTGTACTCGGCTGGATCAGTCGGCTTATCGGTACCATCATAACCAAGCATATCTGGTATGATGATGGGAAATTCGGTATCGATAAGACGTTTCGCGATAACCTTCCACATCTCGGCGTGATCGGGCCAGCCGTGCTGAAACAACAGGGTTGGAGGAGATCTATCGCCTTCAGACGTGTAGTAGGTGTAGGTGTAACCCCGAGCGGTCTTCCAAGTCTTCTTTTTGAAAGCGTCCATCTTGCAATGCTTCGTGATAGGCGCATTTAATGGAAAGCTGCTTGGAGATTGTTATGTGATGACGTGCAAAGTTAGAAAAGATATGAGCAGCAGGTACTTCCAGACATTTCTTAAGTAGTGGACCTGTAATCTGCAACATCATCTCGAACCTTCATACGTACGTAAAAGTCGGAGAGTATATGCTAGGTGGAGACTACATTTGCTAAGCATGTACGAGACAGTGCCTCGCGGATACCACATGATGAGCGACACATGCCTCGGTGTGCTCAACCTAGGTACAACTAATTTCCGCATGACTTACCATATTCGTACCAAGCTCAGAGAGTAAAGCGAAGTTAGTATAGGACAGTTGGTAGTATAACTGATCCTAAATTCTGTTCCTATACGTAGAAGTGTTTGGTTGGTGGCCATGCAGTACTGCGAATGCAGCTTTCACAACAGAAGCAGACTTAGTGATGCATATGACACGTTCGCAACCTCGTGCTGTGCAAATAGTCCGAAGTCGCGATGGCTGTTTCTCGGTCTAATGATGGGGTCGTTCCGCAATGATTGATCAGCCAAGGGCCTTGTTTGTGCTTTAATTAGCTTGTGGAACTAAAGAGCTGACTACTCGTAGAAGTAATGGCAACAACATAGATTAATAAGTTCTCAGAAAATTGTCAGCGATATCTGCTTTAATTCCGCCTTGGATTGTCCGGCTATATTGCAGGTTCAAGATCGCAGGAACGCATACGAAAGGCGTATGGGACGCCTTCCATAGTATTCCGATAAGGCCTTTCGGGCAGGATCTACCTATAATATTAGTGAATCCAGTAGTTCAAGTCGCTCCCGCAGCTTAGCTACCAAGGTGCTCCTGAGTACGATGACAGCCAGATGGGATTTACTTCCACAGCCTTGGTAAAATGGTCGTATGAAGTACTAGTCTGTCGTGTTTGACCAGCTCGGAAAATGAGTTTCGTAGCTTCGGAGTGAAGGGCATTGGGCCATGCCGATCGAAAAGCAGTCGTGCTAGGGGAAATGAGGAACAGTGGCTTCGAGGATGGAACGTCGCGCCCGCTCTGCGGCGACGGAGAAAGCAGCCTCAGATATTGTGACAGATATGAGATGATCTACCGTCTAGATCTCCCTTCCAGCCTGCTGCATGCATCTGCCTGATCATCCAAAACACAATGAAACCAGAGATAGCCATCATCTCCAGGGTATCAGATACTACACTGCGACTTGATGACAACCGACAATTCCTACCCCAGATATGATTGTCGTAGCGTACTTAGAGATTTCAATGTGACCGCAACATGCTGACCGGTGAGGATGCACTGGTTGATAACGGTATGGGCCTATAGTCCAGACGCTGCAAGTAGCGCATGCTTTCCTTGAAGAAGTCTCCCCCGTTGAGAATCGATCAAGAAGTTGACGTAGATTCAGCGCTCATGTGAAGGCAGCAAGTAAGATATGTTTGATAGTCAGCATGGAAGAAAGATTGAGTGAATACACGCGCTTGGTGCAAGAATAAAGATGTCGCATAGGAGCTGTTGGGACCCGAGGTCGGTGCGGACTACCGACACGCGATTGCGATGCGCAGGCGTGCAATATCAAAGAAATATGTCGGCCAGCGACAAACGAAGGTCTAGTGCTTAGCATTGGGATCTAACAACGTTTTGCGAGTCGGACGTCCGAACTTACCTTAACCCTGAACCCTTGATTGCCAGCCAATCATAGCATCACCAAAGCGCTGACGACGGGCTTCCCGAGATCCGCCCGCCCCACACGGACTAGTCGCGTGTTGCCCACCCTGCGCGGCACACCTCAATGAGGTCCGGAGTCAATGACGACACAGCATAAGCCGAATATGTTTGCGGCCGTTGCACAGGGCAAGAGGCGTTCGGCTCTCCGCCGCGGCACAACCAAATGGATGGCCTGCTACGTGAAATAATACATCTACCATCTCCTCATTGCCCAGTCACATCAACCGCAATTGCAATTCATCACCGCCAAACTTCAAGATGAGCCACCCAACACATCCCGCCACAGTGCACTTCCCCATCACAACTACCCTACTCACGGGTGGTTTGGATGCGGTATACTTCCTGTCGAAGTATGCACCGACGTCTGGCGCTGTGGCCTCGGCCTGTACGTCCTTACCCTCGATTCAACCCATAATGCACCCTATCGTGTCATCTAGCTAACAACACTTAGTCAAAACCCTAGACATCGCCATTAACCCGACCATCTTCCCCCTCCTATCCTACTACACCACGCTCCTCACTCTCCTCTTCTCCGCGCCCGCTGTCGCGACCGGCATGTACGAATTCATTCCCCTCGTTAAGCGCGACGGCTTGAAGTCGAAGAAGGCACAGGTTGGCGCGCTACACGCTGTCATCAACGATGTAACGGTGATCGGTGCGGCTTTCAACTGGTGGACGCGCAGGAGCAACCCCGGCATGGTGCCGAGCGATACCAATATCTTGATTAGCAGTGTCATTGCGCTACCGGCTACCATGTTCGCTGCGTATCTGGGTGGCAGCCTGGTGTACGTATATGGCATGGGTTTCAGGGGTGGACAGGCAAAGGCGAAGAAGGCGCAGTAGGCGCGAGACATACGATGATAGCTGATTATGTCATTGTCAAGAAGCGAATCATGTTTATGGAGATTTTGTGCATTGGTGTTCCATCGCTGCTTCTCGCGTTTTGGATTCGTACAGTCCAGCCGACGGGGCATAGGAAGAAGAGGCAAGACAGGCAACAGCGAGGTATAAGAGAAGTGCAAGAGCGAAAAGTGGAAGTAAAAGACAAGTAAAAGGCATTCTCGTTCCAAGATTTACAATTTCCCTTTGTCAAACTTGTTTGTACAGTTCGATGTGACCCGACCAACACGAGCCACATGCGTTTTGTTGATCCCGACTCGCCAATCGATGCGACAACTTGTATGAGATCAACGTTTAGGTATACCGCCAAGGCTATACATTCATTCCCACTAGGAATGCTCTAGCTGTTCGAATTGGTCACACTCGTGGCGCTGATCGGCATCGCTCTGGATGTTCACTCGAGGGTCGATGCCCATGGGCGTTGGAGGGAGATATCCCGGTGATATTGGATGAATGTAAGCAGTCGTATCAGCCGGATTTATGTAAGAGAATGTCGAGTGGTTCAAGTGTCGTTTGTCGTGAGAAGTGTCGGCATGTCCTTCTCGATCAGTCGTCGCCGGGTTGGGCAGGCTAACTACCTGGCTTTGAGGTGTACTTGCTGAGGGCGATGGTCCAACTTTGATATCCTCGTGTGATGAGAGAGATGATGCAGCTGGTAGCGGGTGGGAGCTGACAGTAGGTGCAGGAGAGGACAGCTCACATGCATGTACATGCATGTTTATGATGTGGTCAATCAACAACCCCTTGCTGGCGAAAGAATGACCGCAAGCGTAGCAGTGAGGTGCGGATGCTACCAAGCCGAGTGCCGTAGGATGGGCCTTCTCCAGGTGGTTTTTGAGATTGCCTTTCTTCTTGTATCCGGTCTTGGAACACTGGCAATCTTCGGCAAACGCGCAATTAACAACGAGTAAGGTCGCAGTGTGCCTTCTGCGTGGACTTCGTTCAGACGACATAATTTAAAGGACATACAGTCCGCCAACGCTGAAGAGGGTATGGAAATGGTGTTCAAGCAGATGTATGTAGGAGTGATAGGTGCAGGGCGTGCAAGAGCTTCGATGTCAGGATGATAGCGAACGAGACTTGAACTGGTTGAATCTAGAGGAAATTAATCATACGTAGGATTTATGTGGTTTGCGAAAAGGTCACATTGGAGACCGCACAAGGCCTTTATACTTGTAGCGAAAGTCTTAGAGATGAACCAGGTCTTGGGAACATGCAAGTTCTTGAGTTTTCCACATTGAACGCGGCTATGCCAAGTCGTCGGAATAGCACTGTGCTTTCTGTAACCTAGGCATACTTCCAACGGCACTTTGAGGATGCAGGGCGGCGAGATGGACGAGAGCCAACGAAGCCGATGGCAGGTGGGGCTGGTGATTGGTCGAGGCTGAGCTAATGATGCGGGATGCGCCTGATCTAACGACAAATGGCGTACCGCATTCCTGAATGCCGCTGTGCTTTTTGTAACCTAGGCATTCTGTCAAGGACACTACGACGGTGCAGCATCACACCAGATGGCAGACGGACTAGCCGCCCGGTTGACTGAAACGCGCACCCTATACGACAGGTCCTTCGACCCGTTCCAGGAAGATCTACTTTGCTTGTTTGCAGAGGCCGGCGTAATCTGCGCAGTGGTACCACAAAGCCGGCCAAGATTCCACAGTGACTCTGTAGAATTTCGCAAAAGCGAAACTTGCCCTCCCCACGACATAATGATTTTCTCGAATGTGTCTTTCGCTTGCGCCACGCATTCGTTCACGATGCCGTCTTCAACATAGTTGTTTATATCTCTCCACCAATAGATAGAACGCCACCTTCATCACCCTACATACTATCAGTGTCGGTATTGGCTGAGATCGGAATCATCTTTTAGCCTCAGTCGCTCTGCCGTCTGGAGGTATGTGGAGGCTGAGAAACAAGAATGCAGGATGGATGGGACACGCCAGCCCACCGAGGTACGCTCCCAGGTGTGAACGTACTTTACATGCTTTGGAGATGCATCTTCGTGCCAAAGCATGAGTAGTTCCGCAGCGATCGCTCCGTCGCTTCTCCATAGCTCTCTGCGACAGAGGAACATCGTGGTTGTTTAGATGTATAGCGCGTAAACGTCTTGTTGCAAAACACGTGGCGGACACTGTGAGTGTGCGCGAGCGACTTATCAACTGGCCAGATAGCCTGTGTATGTGCTGACGGCTGGGGACCAACCCGCCCCTTGCTCACGTTCAGTTGCGGGACGACGAATACAAGCTCTCTTGGCAGTAGCTCTTGGCGGAAGCAATGCATTTGTACTCGAGATAAGCGCGCCATGACCTAGGGTTTTAGCAGCAACGGCGACAGAATTGTCAGGGGTTTTCAGATTCTGTTGGGAACCTGGTGAGCGGGAGGAATCCGCATGGGCAGGCCAGGGCAGGTCGCAGCCGAGGCCGCCCACAGTTGCTGCTGATCCCCCGAACCAGCACCACCACAGACCTATCTTGCCAGTCCATGACATCACACAGGGACATGTCTCGACGACCACGCGAGCAAAAAAAGCGCTTTTTGCGAAATACATACTTTTATAGATCGCTACTAAGATGACGACGCGGTGCACTCCCGAAATCGGTTCGCCGAATCGAAAGCGAGGGTGAGCCCCAGGCGTTGTAGCCAGCGACCCGTCCACGCCTCAACGCCGCATCATTCGTGGGCTCCTCCGCGCAGAATCATTCTTTCTAGTACTGAGCAGCACTACATTGTACGTGTCGCGTATCTCGATGTAGTGTCAGTCGTCTTTTATTTGTTTTGTAACATCCTAGAGAGCGATCACCGCGAAGGCTTGCCTGGCCTCAGAAAAACCCTCTCTTCCGCCCCGCGCACGTCAAGTCGTACAACCCACGGTCGCCAACGTCGAAGTCGAGCAAGTGCACGGGGACGTTCGGCAACGCGCGGATCATCAAGAAAGAAGCGTGTTAGTGGCGGGTGTTGTTATACTGGAGCACACAGTGCTCGGATGGCAGTATGTCCCATACGGACTTCCAACAGCGACAGCCGAGTGGTCGAGAACGTCCACTTCGTTCCTGCATCCAAGCAATCTCAAGAGTTGGTGATCGCAAAGCAGGAACGTGGTCACCATAAGACGATGCAATTCGAGGCTGGCAGATACAGGCTTCCATGACTCATGTTGACAAGCAGTAGAATGGGTGACTACATAACTGCTGTGTTGAACAGCAATTTTCTCATAACATTAGCCAGAGGTCCTTCCTGCCACATGGATATATGGTCCTCAAACTCTTTCACATCTCGCCACACCCTTCGAAAGATCCCCGATACAATACTTAGCGTCGCCTAAAGGTTAAGCAGTGAGCTTCACTGCTCTCTTCTTCTTCGGCGCTCCATTTCCGGCGTCGCATGAGTTTCTGTTCGTGTGGCCAGGGTTGCAGTACCAATGCCAGTTGTCATCCTCATAGTTGATTGTTCCGTAATCGTCCCAGAATCCGCCAAGCTGATTGGTATGTTGATACGGAAGCTGATCGCAATGACCGCCAGCAATGATTATAGTGCCACCTACGGTGTTGCTGGCTTTGGAGAGGGCTTCTGCTTCAGTGTTGCCCTTACCGACTTGGCAGTATGGGGAATTAAATATCGCCGTACCGACGGCTGAGCCATAGTCCATGTTTACGGCAGCTAGCCAGAGGGCGTGAGTACCGGTTGTGGCGCAGATGGCTAGGAGGAGTGATTTGATCATGTCGGGCATGCTAGGGCGGGTATCAGTATAGGTTGGTCCTAAGCTATGGCTTCGGCTCACTATAACATAGACGCTCAGATGTGTGTGTCAGCGATGGATTGAGTAGAGTAGCGGTATCGAATGGTAATGGCTTTGGCGAGCTTGGTAACATTGACTTATGGGTCATATATATACTTTTGCAAGGTCTTCTGGGAAACCTCTTGCAGACATACGAGACCCCGATAAAGGACCGATTGCATGCTCTAGCTGAGGCTAATCCCTAGTCGAACTACGTTGCGGCACTTGGGACACGGCCTTACAAGAGGAAAAGCATTTATCAATTCCTCGTACCACGTAGTGTAATCCCTGACTTTCAAACTGGCACGACCAGTGAAGAAGACATCCATGTAAGTCAGCAGACAAGGGACTGATACGATAACTCCTGCCTACGGCGAGATATCACTCGGAAGTGTTACGGCTTTACTTCAAGTCCCAACTGCTAGGTTCTGAGCATGTACGCACATGCGTTGGTGGGGTTTGCAAGAATCTCTCCTTGCTCAACCTTCCGTCAGAACATGATTCTTAACATCTGACCTTCATGAATGCCGTAGTGTATAACAAGGTGCCGGCTTCCAAGATCTAAACTTGTGAGATCCACAGTTTATCGACGCACAGTTTATCGACGCACGGTTTATCGACGCACGGTTTATCGACGCACAGTTTATCGACACACAGTTCATCACTGCGATATCCCCAAAAGGTTTCATGCATACAGATTACCACGGTAACTAAGAAAGCCGAGCGATATCTTGATTCCGACTAGCTACGAAGAGAAAAATACACCGCCCTTTACTCCTCCCTCTCTTGCAGCTGCTTATTTGTCGAATCATCTTCCGCCTTCTTTAAGTTTGGATTAGATTTTTTAGAGTTCACTACTAGCGATAAGTACAAAGTCGATGTATTGGTATGCCATACGCCTTACATTCGCAGATTGAACCTTCTGTCGTTATCTTCGTCGTAACTAATATTGTCGATTTCGCAGAGCATGCGTCTAAATACGCAGCAGCTGAGGATGTGTTATGTGTCGTAACTGAGGTGCTGGTAGCGGTGTCGCTATCCGATGAACTTCTGCCTGAGTATGTCATCATGGTGTAGGAATAACAGCTCCAGATATAAGATTGGAGATCCCAGAGAAGTTGATAGTTAGGAAATGAACGAGGGTAGAAGATATCGCTCCTTTTCTGACGAGGTTCTCCTTTAAATGACCCATCTCGTCGGATCACATCAAGCATATTCACATCCTGTTTCTTACGCCTCGTGTATGATGATGCTACATCACGATGTTCGGTCCGATCAATTGCTCAAGCACTAGAGCAGCTATCGCTCTCTGCCTCATCAATTGGCACCAAGCTGGCCGGTGTCACTGCCTGCGTACGTTGCCTGTACACAGCCTCGTGATAAGTTCGTTGACCGCCACTATCATACTATGACATCGCACTATTATACCATGGCCCGAAGCGTACAACTTCAACATGACGCGTCAGTCATGAGCCTAAGTACGTCCGTGCAGCTGTCATAGACTGGCCTGTCAGGTATTAGAGCAGCTTATCCGACTGTATCCCTAAAATAGGTTGAGGTGATAACATTGCCTCTTGCACGACCATGACTGCCCCGGTTCTGCGGACGCTGATGTCGCAGCGGTCTTTCAAGATTATTTCATTATGTGAACAAGTGGAAGCACGTAGCTCTCTGATTTCCATTGCGATTCGACCTTCTCACTTCGATTGAATCTGTGGAAGTGCCATAGACGACGGCCGCCAAAGAGATGAAGAGTTTTATCTGTCATCGCCCTAGTATTTTCAATATTCACTATACACTGATACTTGCTTGAAAGGGCAGCACACTGTGTCGGTCCGGCATACTCATACCTAGTTCATAGACCTAATGAACCCTGAGGATTACCGCTTTTCATGTCATACCGATCATCTGCGCTAGATCCAAGAGGCGAGTTTGGTTTTGACCACCTCAGACTTTGAGACAGATGATGCGTTCGTGTGTATTCGCATGTTTTTATCGGGGACCATTAGAGGCTCCTGATGCTAAGGTTTTCGGTGTCCTTCGCAGACATTCATGAGCTCAGCGACATTTCCATAGCACGCAGTCGTCTTTCTTCGCACGTAGATTGTGGCTGTAGTAGCAAGCTCCCCATGTCTCATCAGAAATGAAGTCATCCAATTGAAGTTGCTCGTATTCCCGAACTCGGGTCTTGTTGATCACGATCTCGGAGCGTCCGACTACTAACGTCCGGTTCGGCCCGATTTGGACAAGTGAAGGTTTGATCTACTGCATGAAGCCGCGTGAGGCACGCTCCAACCCACAGTTTTGTAGCCATGCCTCGGCATATGTGTATACGTACTGTGCTAGCAAGGAATTAATGGAAGATCGTTTGTTCCTCGTGTTGATCCGACAGAAGGTTGAACCATGTACGGCATTTACTTCTAGCGCATCAATTCGGTGTCGGGGCTTCAAATAGCCCCGGCTAGGCCCAGAAAGGAAAACAGATGCGTCTCAATTGTTTGATCGTCATTGCCGCTGTATGTTTGGATGCCACTGTAAGTAAATACACAGGACGCCTAGTCTAACATCCGTTCTATCGATTGCCCGCTAGTACGGACTCTTCATTCCGTTATGAATCGAGTTAGGCTGCAGTTGCAGGACTACTATGCAGTGACCTCCGATGTTCAAGCTTCACCTTAAGCCTCGTGTAGTTTGGTGCACCTCTTATGCTCATTTAGTGCCTACATCGATCGAGCACCAGGAGAAGGTACAGACTATCGAGGTCACTGCGGGAATAGTCACCTCGACGTCCAAGTCGTATAAAGACAGGCTGGAGCGCTGCAGACAGAATCATCAACATTCACAAGCTTCAGCGAACAATTTCAAGCGAATTCAACATGCCATCGCCTGCTTATCCCATCGCTCTTGTGGCTCTCATCGGGTCCGCACTCGCAGACATCCACAATGTCAATCTTCCCTCGAACTTCTTCGATGGTCCCCAGAGCGGTATTGGATCATGGTACCGTGCCTCTGCTGGCCAAGATTCGACAAACGGCAAAAGTTGGTGTGCGTACACGTACTATAACAGCGATCCTGTCTTTGCTGTGGTAGGTACCAATCCTTTTCGAGATCTCTAGAATGGTCACTAATGAGGACGATGCTTAGTCCCTAAAGGCGATGGGCGGCAAGACCTACAATTCTGACCCAGCGGGTTGGAAGGCAGCAACGCAAAAGTACTGTGGTCTCGAGGCGACTGTTAAGGACCCCAAGACTGGCAAGCAAATGCTTATGTACATTGGTGACGCATTTGATGATAGATACGTTCTTGTAAGTTACCTCCTGGAATTCTATTTCGCAAGATCACTTAGTAACACGGTTCATCAGTCGCCGGGGTCTATCGACATCATGATCGACGCCTTCTCAAACATTCACGGGGATCCCAACGGTAACAAAAACGACGTTATCAAGGGTGTGGAGTGGCAGCTTACAGGTCGCGTCAATACGAAGTATGCTGCGGACGGCGCCGTATGGCCAACAAAAGCTGGAGCAGCACCAACGACTGCTGCTCCTACAAAGATGCAGACTTCTGCTTCACCAAAACCGTCTGCCTCTCCATCTGGTAGTGGCGAAGGTGCGAAGTGTAGTGACTCCACGAACTGTAATTCTGGCATGACATGCTTAGCACCTGATGGTATCTGCAGCACAGCCGCTTGTAACTGGGGGTTAGAGCTTCCTTCCTTTGGCTTTTGAAATTTACTGACCAAGGTTTTCAGATGTACCGGATGGACCTGTAGTGCTTCGTCGCCATGCCAGAAACCAAATACGTGTGTGAACGGCGCCTGTGCAGCTCCGACCACCGGCGCTGTAGGTGCGAAATGCAGTAATGCGACAGATTGCAACTCTGGCTTGACATGTTTGAGCCCCGATGGCGTTTGCAGCAGCGCGCAGTGCAACTGGGGGTGAGCGATCATTACGTGTGCGATGAGTCATAGGAAACTGACTTGAACCTACAGATGCACTGGATGGACCTGCGATGCCTCGACGCCATGTCAGAAGCCGAACACTTGCGTAAGCGGCAGCTGCGCGGTAGCTTGAAAGATGCTCATAACGTGATTTGGCCCACCTGGACGAGCTTCCTATGATCAGGGCTGTTCTATGGAAGTTCCTTGTATAAATGGATATGGACCCTTTGGAAGATTGGAGAGATGGGAAGACATGGCAGAGCTGGAATAGTGGTAGCTTCGGCCCTTCTTTGCAGGTTGCTATGCCATTGAAAGATGCAGTGAGAACATATGAAGACTTAGGTACATATGAGATACTACTGCTATATCTCGTTGACGACAACATTCATAAAAACTCACCGCATCTTAAGCATCAGGATATAAATACACATCAAATTTACCTTGAAAGGGTCTCGACCTTAAAATGTCCTAATGCGGAAGGTCGGAGATACAGGTCCGTCTGCACGACCAATCAGGAGTGGCGAGCCTCAGGAACCGAGGACGGGGAGACCCACTCACGGCCCGTTCACGAAAGGATTTCTGTAAGGCGTACCGTTTATCTGGGGCATGCTCGTATATCTGTCTGGTGCCTAGAGCTGTTTTTCCGTGCAGCCGTAGAAATAAGACAGTTCGCCCCATGCATTTCCCAACACACCTCAGTCACAACAACCTGAATCAATTAACTATGCGTTTCTCTTTCCTCGCACTTGCGCTTGCCGGCTCGGCCGCCGTGACAGCCGCAGAAAGCGAATACGATCGCCCCGATCTTACGGACACATACTGGGACGTGAGCATTTCTACACAGTCCGGTCGCCCAGGCTACAGCATCCGCGACTTCAACGCTACTTTCCATTCATCGATCACGAATGCCATTGAGGGAAAGTGTCACTACAGCTTCGTGCCACAAGGCACCAGCGCGCCTGCCGAGACGGATGTGTGTAGCACGGGATTAAAGTATGAATGGGACTGTAAGTTATCTTGATTATTCCATCTACCGGACATCCACGTCTGCGAGACTGAGTGAAAGGGGCTAATTTTGCTGCGATAGACACGAACGTTACGTTCATAGAGCAAACGCTCGTTCTGGGTAACGACACTTTTTGGATTTACGGACTGTCAACCAAGATAGAGACGACTCGCAGGAGCGATGGCATGAGCAGCACGACCAAGGGTAATGGCAGGGTGGATATCAGCCATTATTGTATCAAACCCGGATCGGGGACCTACAGTGGATGTGGATACGCTAACGGCTGCGTATCCACGAAATGCAACAACGAGAAGACAGGTGCTGTTTAGGCACAGGCCAAACAACCTAAGCTAGCAATAAAAGCATTGTTTCTGCCCATCCAACTTTTCTCCGTGGAGCACAAAAGACTTGATATAGACCTTCAAGAATACCATTGCTTAGCAGAAGGACCCAGAAGTAAGCCACTATAACAATATAAGAAATGTGCTGAATGTCCCTGCATACATCAACAGATAGCCTATAGATGTACCGTTGTTCACAGATCGCAAGCTACTACTGACGTAGTAATATGCGTTTGCAATTGTGTATCACGAGGCATTTTCTGCAGAAGGAAAATAGCGCTCCGTAAGCCCTATAGTGTATTGTATAAGGTCTTCCTCCCGACGTAATGTTACTTTACGCTGTTTGACGTTCTTATACATGGTATTTGCCCAGGTTAGTTTAGCTTTCGCTTTCAGCTCATGAGATTGGAGCCATGCCTAGCTGTGGTGCAGCCGATCATATGTAGGTGTCAGAGCGGTCCGCCATAGAGCCACTAGCGATGTGTTCTTGCAAACACATGTACACACTAGTGACCACCAGTTCATCTCCATTCTCCGCATAGCATCTCTGTGCTGGGAAAACAAAGGCAGCTGCCGTCTATGTTGTATGTACGAGACTCCACACAGTTGAAGCGCTGACATACTGAGCTCTAAACACTCAAGGCGTCGGCTCAAAAGCGCACGCAACAATGCGGAACACGCGGTCGCCGACAACGAAGTCGGCTTGAGCGGAACGGACGGGACGCAAAGCGCAGAGGATCAAGAAAAGCGTCGTCAGCAGAGAAAAGCATGGCGATGAAACTCATGCTCAGAACGCAGCACGTCAAATAATTTGATGCACCGCAGCCGGCTCATCATGAGCACTTTCTTTGTTATACCGCCGCAGGGAGCGACATCACACTAATGTCGCATCCGCACACTGCGAAAGCATGGCAACTATCGGCGATACCACGGACTTTAACAATAGCTCCGGTAAGGCATACAAGGTTGCTCCAAGAACGTTTGGCGACGGAACAAACGTAGAGATAGCACGACTAGATTTAGTACCAGAATCACCTGGCAACTTTGCTATACTTTATCGTTTGTCACTATACAGCACAATGCGATCCACGAAAGATAAAGTCTCCCAAATCGCAAAGTCATTCCTTGAAGTGTTCCACAAATTCTCAGCAGAGGCACATCTCGCCCTGCGCGCGATTATCTGTATGCACATCTTCGCCCCAACCTCCCTCGGTGTACCAACCAAGAGCAATGAGGAATTTGTATCTCACCTGACCAACAACATCATCTTCCATCTTCGGTAGGATCACCGGTTCTGCGTACATCAAGAGCGGAAAAAGAAACTGCACACTTCGCACATACATCATCTCTCTCTTCAACCCTACTCGAGGGTGAGTAGATTAAATGCATAACACATGTAAAACAACCCCAGAAAACAAAACATTGTTCATGGTTAAAGAGAAAGAAAGCGCTCGGCTATGCTCTTACGGTACGGCCCGGTAGCGAACACCAATAAGTGGCTTGTCTGCTGAGTTCGGCTCACGACAATCCTATAGCTACGATTCCAGGGCTGCGATTGTGTATCTGATACTGCACAATAGCTTATTTTCGGCTAATGTTTTGGGCTCTACAATCCGCGTTCGCTGCAGCGACAGGCAATTACCGAGAGCTGTAATTCGCCGCTACATTGCTTTCTTTTAGCGCAATACAAGCTTAAGGTATGCAGTATGCAGCTATACGCTGCAGCAGTCGAGGTAGTCATATGATTTCCGTATGCGGAATATGGGCATTCCCGACAACACGGACGTAGTCCGTTCAATCTGCAGCTTCAACTATAAGATGGGACCCTCACGACCCCATAATCTTCCTAAAATCACAGCACATTTCAAGCTCCTTCCTCAACACACAGAACTTCTATCAAGTCTTTTAAGAACAAGATCACTTCGTTAAAATGACTGCACAAAACACCATGATCGGAGGCGAGATCATCGCAGAAGAGCAGGTAGCCCGCCTCACGAAGCTACCTGCACCACAGCAGGCCTATGATGCTCTTAACAGCGGCGCCGTCAAGGTCTTCACTACTGCAAACTTCGGTGGCACCAGTTTCACGATTGAAACTGAAGACTATGCGAGCGGCCAGTGTCACAGACTCTTGACGGAGAATTATAACAAGGCTTGTTGGATTACGTGGAAGCTACCATTGGGTACGGTGATGACAATGATAGAACTCGACAAGACCCCTGAGAAGAACCAGCCCGTCGCTGATACTCGTGGTTGTGGTCGTACCGTTAAGTTGGTGGGTACCGGCAAGACGTAAGCAGTTGACCTGACCCGAGTAGATATGACTGCTTGCGTGAAAGGATTCTGGTGGCGGGAAGTGGATCTATAGATGGGGGCCGTCGAGCTTTTTGACGCGAGGGGACATGCTCTCGCCGAAAACCAAACATTGAACCGTCAAAATATATTCTTGAGCGAGTGGGCGCCAGGGGTTGTCCATTCATTCAATACCTGGTATATGAACGATCGAACCAGTTCTGCGCGTTGGCACACACTTCTTAACCGACAGACGGTCACCCTTTTCGAGCATGCCGATGGTGCTGGGTATCAATTCAACAATATCCGGGCATAGGGAAAAACCAAGGAGGCCTATGACCTCCATTTTATCAGCCACGGCAACAGTCTCAGTGCATTTTCGTGGACCTCAGTCAGGCCTGTCAAGGAAAAGATCGAACCTGTCACCATCAGCCACGATCGTTCGACCTGCTCAATGCTCTACAATGAGAAGAAAGGCGTGAACTACAGCACTCAGGCGCAGCCAAGCAAGATCGCGCTTATGGAACCTGCAACTCAAGAACTCACGATCGAAAGCACCGATGCAACAGCAACCTCTGTCAAAGCCTGTCTGCAAAGCACTGTTGGATCCGGCTGCGAGAAGAAAGAATCCTACGACGTCCAATGAACACTTTCCGTCTCACACTCCTGGGACGACGACTCCGCCAAGAGCAAAATATACACGCAAGCCGAAGCCCTGACCTTTGAAGAGCCACTCTATATCTCTCCACGTTCTAGGTACATCGCCAAGCTGTACATACCGGTCCGAAAACTCGTCCACGAGGAGTACAAGAGCACGGCCACGCGCTGGTACAAACAGCGCCTAACGGGTTGTGTGCAAGATGGCAACCTGTACAAGCGAGATAAGACGGTAACGGTGCATGTAAATGGGACGCTGCACTATTCGCCTGAGATGATCTGGCATGAGACTAAGCTTGATAGGTAGAGGTTGGGTGGTGCGATGGCGAGGGCGAGAGGGGACGATGTAGTGAACACATGTCAACGGTTTTATTCCAGTTCGCAAAGGAATAGGATACAGACGAGGCCACATTGTAACACCTTTAATACAATATTCGGTGCTGAAAATCTATGTGCTTTTGCTACTTTCGTGTTGGTTCTTTGCCCAGCTTGCTGAGCAGCGAGTAAACAGCGCTTGATAGATGGGCAAGGTAAGGATATCTAGGCATAGGCAAGGCGGCACACCACCATTCTTTCCACTTTCTACGCTACATATCACCAATCTCCTCATTTCCGTTGCATTGTCATCTTCTATCACTAGCTGCAACAAGCGTATTGCCCATGATCGGCGCACCGCAGATTTGGTTCCCGCTGTTGACGTACTCCGGCACGATGGCCACGGCAATCGTCGCTGCCTGTGCAGCGTTGGAGTCGTAAATTTCAGCACGCACAGCGTTGACTTGGTCTTCGGTGACGGCGCCACTATTGATCAGTGCAGCCAGTACGGCGGTGTCTTCTGCTTGAGAGCAGGTGCTTGGCACTTCACTGGCAGAGCCTGAGGAAAAGTGCTGGGCGGAGATGTAGCCCGTAGCGACACCTGTGCCGATGGGGATGATGACGGGCTGCAGGAGGAAGTTCCAGAGGTTTTCTAGGGTGGCCTGGGTACGTGCCGCTTCTATGGCATTGACGACGTACTCTGTCTGGGCTGGGAAGTATATGCTGGCAGCCCAGGGGAGATATACGACGCATTCATACGCGCGTCGACAGAAAGGGAGCAATTCGGGGACAAGCATAGCGTCAGGTTGTTCGGCGAGGGACACACCTGGGCTATCATTCTGAGTTCGACCTCGGGGTGCCATATTGGGGTTGGCCATGTAGTACTCCTCAAAATTGAAAGGATAGCTTGCGTTGAAGATCAGGGGCTCATCGTTCATCACTCGAAATGCGGTATCCCATTTGTCCGTAGGCACCCCGGTGAAGGTGCCACGGGCAATCTGCTGCCAGCGGTAGTCCTTGCCGTCTTGCTCAAATACATCGCCGTGCTGGAGCTCGCCCACTGATCGTGCCCTGCGAGGAGCGACTCGTCTATTGCCCGCCGTGCGTGTCCTACGCGAAGCGACTTGCTGTGGACTGCCACCTCCACCAAAGACTCTGACGGCTGAGAAATCGTTTCTGCCGAATCCGACATTGATACAACCCGTGTTACCGGCAGCAACAGGATTAGCAGGGTTGTTTATATCGCAAGTGTCGCCTTCGAAGAAGTACAGCATGTGGTCGAGCTGGTCCCCATCTTGTCGAGTAATGGTGACCGATGAAGAAGCCGTGCTGTATAAATCGTCAGGTACGCAGTTGTCTTCAATTGAGACGTCGAAGCCACCAAGCCGTTCACCGCGACACTGATCGCCTACGTAGAATGTCAAAGAGAAGGCAGAAACCGTATTGGTAAAGGCCAGAAGCCGTGCTACATGCAGGAAGACCATTGTGTCGAAGGCAAGAATTTGTCTGGAGAAGTCGAGTTCGTAGACGTTTGAGATAGAAAGTGGTGTGAGAGTGGATTGAGGATAGGAATGTGTGTCCGATGGATTGCTGGCACTTTGACTCTTCCTTTATACCTCGTCCCAGGCCCGGTTGCAAGACCTTTCCAGCTGCCGACGGCGCAGATGCGCTGTATCATCGCGGTCAAGTGATAAAGCTCCAAGATATCCTCCAAGATATCAAGACCTCGATCGATGCGCCTTTCCTGTAAGTCGCTTCTGAGTAACATATTTCCGAAACCTCATTGGAGGAAGCACTGCAAGCGAACCGTATTACGCCCCAAATCTGTGGGAAGTGTCTGTTGGATGATCTGTTCAGGTAGTCAATCATGACGAGAATAGAGAAGCCGTGATGTACGAGCATGAAGGAGCGCTCCGACTTAACCGCGGAACCTGTGAAGGCCAAGCAATCGGGTCAGCAAAAGTGTGCGGATAAAAAGGGCGGGTAAGCACTTGTTGTTGAAAGGATGACTTAAAAACAGCTAGAGTGATGGGGCAGACTCGACTCTGCGTTGCATTGCACAGTAAAGCTTGCTCGCTCCTTCCTAAAGAAACATTGTGTCCGAAAGGACGTGGCCCCAGAAACAGCTGCTTGCTGGAGGGGACTCGCTCGCGGGCAGGTCAACAAGGCCACCTTTTTCACTCATGCTACAACCACTAACTTTCAATGGGAAGAAGGTCATCAAAAAAATTGTTTCTCGTTAACTAAAGATCCGCTCTTGTCAATGCCAGAGAATTTCAAGAACGAACTATATTTTTCGAAGATTGAACAGACTTCAGAGTTGACAAGTTTTAGAATCTTAGTAAGGCGATACATGCGTGGATCTCTAGAGGAACCCTTTGCAAGAGTGCCAAGATAAATTAATTAGTTGTGTAGCAAAATTGGGTCCTTGTTGATCTGCCTGCGAACAACTCCCTTGCTAGGGGTTTGTGTTGACGTCGCGTGCAGTGCCGTTCTTCCCCGCCACCCCAGGATAGTAGTTGCCTGTGCCTTGGCGCGCCGTGCGTTCCGCGCGGATGGCTTGGCATGTATTCCCAAGAGTAGAGAGGGATGACGCAGTGCAGGTGCTGTCAACTGCCTAAAGAGAGCGGGGCTGTCCACACTCTTAACCGTTCTCTTCGTCATCTTGTAACAGCCATGGCGGCCCGAGCCCACACGGTCGAGCCCACAGGCACGGGCACGCGGATTGACCTAGAAAACGCAGATCACAACAACAAGCAGGCGGACAGCGTGACATGCGCGTCCAACGACCCTCCACTGCCTTCAGAAAGTGCAACGTCGGTGGAAGTCCGCGCGTTTCTCACGGACGTCCTGTGCACGCAATACGGAGTAGAATCTGAAGCGTCACGCAACATAGCCAGCCTTTGGACGGTCGGTTCGGGGCGCGAGCTACGTACCTATCCAGCACAAATGTTTTTCAGCGTCTTTGGAGACCAAGCCGGATGGGTGCTGTACAAAGAGGTCGGTAGCCGGACGACGCGAATGAATATAAAGCGGAATCCGAATTTTGACGCAACAAAGAACCGTGAGTATCTCGCGCCATTTACGAAGACGGCAAAGTCTGCAGAAAGGAAAACTAACTTAATAATCAAGGCTCCGTAATCTCTGGGATGTGTGCGATTGAGGCCATGTTAGCACTTATCTTTATGGTGTTGCCAAGAATTCGATGGATTAGTGGGTTGCTTTTCGCGTTCTGTACAGTCGTGCTTCTTAGCATGATGTTAATCGCAGTCGCGGGTCCGCCAGATGTTAGAAAAGTTTCTGAAGCGAAGTTAGAGGTATCTTACGAAAGGTGGTTTAATAATCTAAAAAGCTAAAGTAATTGGATAAAGAGAGACAATATAGAGTATATGACCGCAGAACCAGAGCTTGTACTCTTCCAGGGTTCGTGCTATCCAAGTCCTCCGAAGAGACTTGTTCGTAGCACCGTGTGAGGCTTGTCTAATCCTATCCACTTGCAGTAAGACAGAAGTAAAACATTACATAGTTAAGCATACTTCACGCCTTCTTTCTGAGTAGTCCTGCTAGATCCCACGAGGTACTTTAGCTGGCGAGACCACCACCATCTTGCACATGAGTGTAAAGGAAGAACAAGCACGATATTCATCTGAGACAAAGGATATATGAAACGACATATCCCCGTCCCTTGATTTGAACATATTGGAACTATAGTGATCCAACTTCTATATACCCAACACCATCGCAATAGGGATAAAAATCAGGAAACTAGATGGTAGATAATTGCGAATGGAGCCCGTGAGCGTGACACTTGGAATCTGGCTAAACAAACAGCTGAGTATCTTGTGTTTTTTCTTGGTATCAGAGGGTCAAAGAATTCGAGTGAAAAAATGATTGATTCGGCTTGAGATGGTACCCAGACCGTGTGCATAAGATTTGTAGAGCCACGTCATCCTCTACTCTATAACTTAGGGCGTTTGAGTGTCAGAGAAACCACAGTGATATCCGTGGCAACTTCACATCTAGATGTTGTTACATAATGGATGACAATTTGTAGAAGGAAGCTTAAAGTCTGAAAATCATCTCTTCGGACACCTGCCCAAAAGCCTACTTAGGGCAACCAATACCCAACCTAGTGCTCATAGAACAGCAGTCCGCGTCGAAAGTTTTCAGAATCTCAGCATTGCATAAATCTCCGTCTGCAAAGCCATTTCCTTGATCGTGTCGTGCCTTGTCGTCGCGGAGGCAGCAATCTTCAAAGAACTTTTTTACGTCACATCAAGCTGACGTAGTCGTGGTAAAGAAGCTAAGAGCAGTGATAGCAACAGAAAAGATAGTAGCGGTACGCATGTTGAGGCGGTGAGCAAAGCTGTAGAGAAGCTTGACTTGTGTTTACGTCAAAGTGAAGACAAGTGGAGATGTGTGTCGGAAATGTGAGAGAGGATAGAATTGAGTGATGATGATTGTATGCATTGGAAAGACAACATGTCTTTATATACTTGACAAAGACTTGGTAGTCCCTTGGCCATTCAAGGCATCCTCAAGTAGTACGGTCAAATATGCCTGTCGTTTGTTGTCGATTCTTCTCAGGTTGAGATAGCAGAAGTGGTGCACGACCATAGGCTTCTTCGCCGATCACTATGACTTGATCTTTGTGAGCTTGGCTCTCGGTCCAGCTCCTCGAGCCTAACAAGTACCTGTGCTGAAGCTGTCTGACTTTGTACTCTTCGGTGCAACTCACATGGACCTTTTTTCAAAAGATCAGAAACAGATGCTAGACTAGAATGCACAACCATCAAGGGTCTCAGCCTCCTAGATTACTAAACGATATCCTCGACTTGATGACACTCTTACTGCCTTATCATCTGTACGCAGGTGACCTGTGCTATTGAAGCGTCATAGCGCAGTCATGTCGTAGCAAGATCGAGAGGTTGACAGTCGAGCTGCACTGTATCGTTTTGCGCAACGCGCATGTTCAATCGTTTTGCCGATAATGTTTGCGCATAAACGGTGCGCCAGTATCACAAAATCATCAAGAACGTTCTATCCCTGTCACTGCAATGGCCAAGAATTTAGCAGCCAAAAAGGGCAATAGACGAAGACGCTCTTTTGCTGAGCGAGAACACATAACGTGTATAGCAGCAGACCCTACTCACGTAATCGTTCAGTGGTGCAACGGAATAAGGATATGCGTTGATCAGGCCGTAGTAACCTGGTTGCACCGTTGGGGCACGTGTCCCTGTATCGGGCCAACGGCGTTACCTCATATGTTTATCTATGTCTATACCGCCACTCGACTCGAGGTCCGTCTAAGCCTGTCGCTTCGGGCGGTATATTGTCCGACCTATATCCATGGGCAAGATGGCCGGAGATGCGACCGTGAAGATGTACAGTACAGGAGATGGAAAAGGGAAGCCCTTTACGAGACGGAGTTGAGCACGTCTGGAGACGTGGTTGAGCGAAAACGTACCAGCAGCCCTTCCGTTGCCCCGCGCTAACGCCAGTGGGGAAATCTAGCGGCTGTCAAAATCTCCAACACCACCGATCATGACCTTTCAATGGTCTCAAACGCCCTGCGCAACGCATCCTGCAGCTCAATCCTCCAATCCAGTTGTTCCTGCATGCCGAACGGTTTGCCGACTTGAGTTAAAACCTGTCTCTCAGCGGCTGCTTGGCTTTGCCCCTGCGTGCGTCTCATGATCAAGTACCAGCTTTCAGGTCCGACACATAGTATACAAATATCCTAGTTGTTGCACTTCCAGTCACTTTCGAGTTCATGAATCCCTGGTCTATTGATAGAAAACCCTATGCTCACTAGCACCGATGCCAAGACCTTTCGCTTCCGTGTCTAACCCCAGCAGTCCGCGTTCTTGACACGATGGACTCAAACATGGCGTCTTTGATGGACCTTGTGTCCCAGAACCAACCACGATTCCAGACCCACCAAGCGCTTCTCATCATTGGCCTGCAAAACGACTTTGTGACATCAGAAGGACGACTTCCAGTTGACACTCAAACGCGCTTTCTAGAGCGCATCAAGACCTTGATTCCGATATTTCGGGAGCGCAGCGGCAACGTGATATGGGTTCAAACGCTGTTTGAAGCTGACCGCATTGCGACCGGCGCCGATACAGGTGAAGGCGACACGCTCGTTGTAGGCGGGCTTGTCGATGGTGACGAGAAGGACAATGACGCGGCAGAGGATGAACTGGCCAAAGAAGCAGCGTCACTACCAGCGCAATCCAGATCTTCAAAGCACAAGCAACGCGCGATAGACCTGCTGAAACGTGTGTCCGCGCGAAGGAAGACGTTGCCAAAAGAGGTTGCAAAAGCCAAGGCTGAGGAAGACGAGGAATTATTCTTGTTGAGGAGCGAGAAGAGGACGCCGGCATGCGTACCAGACACGCACGGCGCTGAGTTGGCGGATGTCATTGCGAACCAGGTTGAGTTATCGACGGATGTCGTGATTCGGACGACCAACTACTCTGCGTTCCAAGGTACCAACTTGCTCATAACGTTGCGCGCAAGGCTTATCACGGAGCTTTTCATTGTGGGATGCATCACCAATGTATCTGTACTGGCAACGGTTATTGATGCTGCGCGCCATGGTGTGAAGATTCATGTTGTTGAGGATTGTCTCGGCTACCGAAAGGAGAATCGACATGATTTGGCTCTGAAGCGCATGGAAGACTTCTTCAGCGCTTTCCTGGTTAATAGTGAGGAGATACTCAAGGAAGAACCGCAATTGGTTGTGCAAAAGACGGCGGTGCCTGCGAAAGGCGCAAAAGGCGGCGAGAATGATAGTGATACGAACGTGGAGGAGATGATGGCTAAGATGTCTCTTGCAACATCCATAATAGCAAAGCGGACCGCGGCAAGGACTGCAGAAGCGTCTAGCGCTGGGGGAACAGTAGATCCTAGCGACAAGGAGTTTTCAGATATACTCACAAAGGGAGCAACAGTACCCGGCGCACAGGAAGAGGCGAAGAAACCGGAGCTTGTCAAGACGAAGATCCGCATGAGGACAGGAAAATCCAGGAAAAAGAAAAAGAAAACGAAGGAAGGAGAAGAACCAAAAGGCGATGACGGAGATGTGGATGGCAAGCCTGGCACGTCTACGGGCCAAGGTACGAAAGATACACCACCAACCACAGCGTCGCCTACAATCATACCTCCACCTGCATCAACCGAATCTCAACGAACTTCAAAGGTTGCGAAAGCTGGAAGTGTTGCAGATTTACGGCAGAAAGAAGGGAAGCAGCGCATATTGAAGAACGCTACTTCGGTCCCTATGCTATCTACCAAAGCTGATGGCGAAGAGACGGAGAAGAACAGGTTATCAGATTTCTCGGATCGCGTCCGCATGTCATTTACTAGGGCGGCAAAGTCTGAATCAGAGTCTGAGTCGAAAAGAGGATCTACCAGTTCTGCAAATGCAACCTCTACCAATGTGAAGCAAGACGATAAACAACCGACGTCAAAACTCCCGCAGCGAGAACAGTCTCCTGCGGTCACACAAGAAATCGATCCCCCATCACCAGCAAAAGCCACTACGATGCGACAATCACGCAAGTTGCAATCACTCGCAACTTTCCCAGTCCTGGGACCTGGAGATCACATTGCAGAAGGTGATTCGCGCATCATGCACAATTTCTTCTCTGCCGACTACGTCCACTTATCTGCTCCATCGAAGCCACTGAAAGACGTCATATTCACCCAACTCTACAACGAAGTGCCATGGCAGAAGATGCTCCACCAGCAAGGCGAAGTCCCCCGTCTCGTATGCTGTCAGGGCGCTTTTGGCGATGACGGCTCAATGCCAATATACCGGCATCCATCCGACCAAAGCCTACCGCTGCTGCGATTTTCACCCAAAGTACAGCTCATTCGAAAGCACGCTGAGAAACTTGTTGGCCACCCTCTCAACCACGTGTTGATCCAACTCTACCGTTCCGGCAACGACTTCATATCTGAGCATTCTGACAAGACACTCGATATAGTAAAAGGCTCTTCAATCGTCAATGTGAGCTTCGGCTCGCAACGGACGATGCGCTTACGCACCAAGAAGGCTCAGTCGGCAGAGCAGCAAGAGGAAGAGGAAGAAGAACATTTGGACAGTGACAATATCACGCAGCGCAGAACCCAACGCGTAGTCCTTCCCCATAATTCCATGTTCGTTCTCGGCCTCGCTTCAAACGCAAAGTGGCTCCACGGCATCCAACCCGACAAACGGCCTCTAAAGGAACGCACCGAAAGCGAAACAGCCTACAACGGTATCCGCATCAGCCTAACATTCCGACACATTGGTACCTTCCTCGATGCACGCGAAACAGTCATCTGGGGCCAGGGCGCAAGCGCAAAGACGCAACGCGACGCCGCCGACATCATCTCCAACGACGAGGCCGAAACCGTCCGCCTCATCACTGCTTTCAGCCGCGAAAACCACGACCCGAATTTCGATTGGGAGGAACATTACGGGGACGGATCTGACGTTTTGCACTTGCACGCGCCGCCGCCGTCGTCCGCCAATATCCCCTTGCTGTTCCTGAGCAACCAGGCCATTCAAAACAACCAAGTCATGATTCTCCTCGCAGAAAAGAAGCTTGCCTATACGGCCGTTGAAGCGCCGTCTTTAGACCCGGCGTTTGAAGCAGACCGCCAAGTCGCGCTCAGGGATACCGATGCCATGCATACTGAAATCCACAGTGCGTCTTCCATACTGCTTTATCTGGATCGGTATCACCCGCTTGATACATCAGCGTCCTCGCATTGCGTGACTGCGAATGCGTATCCCATCATGTTACTCACGGCCAGCATAGTGAAAGCTTGGTCGGATCGAGGGAGGCTGGAGTCTGGTGATGATGTTGAGAATCTGGTGGGTCGGTTGGAAGAGATGGTTGAGGGGAATGGGGGGCCGTTTGTTGCTGGGAGTAGGTTTAGTATTGCGGATGCGTTTGTTTGGCCGGTTGTACATGTACTGATTGCAGAGTGGGATGGATGGAAGGAAGGGGGTAGAGGGTTTAAGAAGCTGGGAGAGTGGTATAGGGCGTGTTGGAGGAAGAAGGCGAGTATCAAGAAGGTGGTGGGTGCATTGGCCGTTCCTAATGAGAATGACGAGGAAGAAAAGAAGAGGTAGTGAGGCGCTAGAGATGTGGATGCGCTTCATCTCTGGGATCAGGAGCGTTTTGGATAAAAAGCGTGATTATTGAGTTTGGGCACAAATCAGATGCTGTGGGCTTTCAATAGTATATCTTTCTCAGTGTTCTTGATTCCATTCGTTTCGTTTATCATATACAAGCGCTATCGCTTTCCTTTTCCTCCAATGATCCCAATCCCTCTAATGAAGAAGATGACAATAAAGGTAGTGGCAACGCTCATGCCAAAGTTGAACCAAGCCGTCGTCCTAATCCCAACTTTAAGCGCATCATCCCAAGGCTCCGTCTTGTGTCCCTCAGTACCAATCTGATCCACGCTCAGACCCTTCTCTCTAGCCACAACAGCCGTCTGCACCGCCGTCGCAATCGCAAGACCAATAGCGCGACCAATTTGACCAACAGCAGTAATAAGCGCACCACCCAACGACGCATCTTCAGCCGGTAGCGTCTTGGCCACAAATAAAGTAAGCACCGGAAAAATCGTGTCCGCGCCCGAGACGCACAGCACCATGGCCGGAAACCCATACGCCCAGTACGTGGTATCGACTGGAATCGGAATCGCAAAGAGCAGCGAGGAGATGCTGACACAGATGGTGCTAAAAGTAAGGATATAATCTCCAGGCACTCTCGACAAGATCTGTCCCGTAATCGTCGCCACCAATATCCCCGTGATGCCATTCGGCAAGAACCTCAGCGTCGTCTGAATGACGCTATGACCCTGGTAGTCCTGGAACCAATACGTAGCGAAGATGAGGTAATTATTGAAGCTAGAAAAGAAGAGCGCCATGAGCACATTCGCAGCCGTAAACTTGCCATTTTTGAATATGCTCATCTTCATCAACGGGCGCTTCGCCGTCTTGGTTTCGAGGTAGTGCTGCCAGAAGCCGAATGCGACGATGATAATGAGGGCGACGACGATGAGGACAGGGACCCATGGAGTGCGCCAGCCCACGACGTTGCCTTCGGAGAGGGCAAAAACGAGCATGACGAGCCCGATTGTGATGAGTGAGCCGCCGAGCCAGTCGACCGTGTTGCGCATGACGGGCTGCTGCTCTTCTTTGAGCTGTGGCGGAATAGGAATGACAAAGTAACTTGCAACGGTGGAGATACCAGCTATGATACCAAAGAGCCAGAAAACCCATTGCCAGTCGAGATACTCGCCAACAATACCACCAAAGATGTTGCCAAAGACGCCGCCGAGCGGTGCTCCGGCGCCGAAACAGCCAAAAGCCACGTCCTTTGTCTTCCCAGGCGCGAACGTAGAAGCCAGTATGCCGAGCGCAGTCGGTGCCATGGCGGCGGCAGCGAGACCCTGGAGTCCGCGGAAGATGTCAAAGCCGATTTCGTTGGGGATGAATGGTGTGATGATGGATGTGAGTGTGAAGGCGGCAGAGCCCCAAAGGAAGATCATTCGTCGTCCGTACACGTCTGCTAGACGGCCCCATAGAAGGAGGAAGCAGCCGAAAGTGAGGTTGTAAGCGGAAATGATCCATTGTTGGCGACTGACTGGTATGTTTAGTTCTTCGCCGATGGTGGGCAGGATTATGACCGATGCTTGGACTGCCATGGTCTATTGGAAATGTTGCGTCAGCTCAATGTCATCTTCTTCTTAGTGTTATATAGAAAACATTGTAGGACGGGGGGTTTGTTGTTGCTTACACTCAAAAATGGTGCTGCAGCGATTGTTGTGACGAGTGCCACACATCGTGCTTTTGAAAAGGGCAAGCGTTCAGATGCCGTCGTGGAAACAGCCTCAAGTGCTGTACTTGATAACGCATCTTTCTCGCCATTAGCAGCAGCAGTAGCAGATTCTTGCGGTGCCGCGGTAGCTACTCGCTCCAAATCCGTTACGCCTTCAATCGGCAGGACAGAATCTTTCTCACCAGACTTGGCCATTGCAGTCAAGGAGTCTGGAGACAGCTAAAGGGTTGTACCCCACAATGCTCCCCGTGGGGAGGCGGCGCATTCTTATGACTGCTCGTGAAGTTGGGGTGGAATACGAATGCCGAGACGGGCTCGCTTGCCGACCACACGGCTAAGGATTCTTCCGTTGCATGCGGAAAAGCAGTATATCATTGCGTGCTTCCCAACGTCGCAGTAGGCAACTGCATAGCGGCAATCTCAGCTTTGTTTGCCATATGTGCTTGTGATGGCATCTGTCACGTAATCTAGAAGACAGCTATAACATCATCTCCTTCAACGAACCAAGTCCTCGCCATCCAGCGGAATATGAAGCTTGCGAGACTGAAACTTGCATAACATGCTTCGGAAAAGGTAACCATGGCAGTACACAAGTTATTCACAAAGAAAAAGAAACGTATGATGCGTAAAAAGTTGGATGGATGAATGAAGATGCGAGGAATACATTCCACCAATTGCAGCGAAGACATAATCACGCGACCTACAAGCCCATTATCAAGAGCAAAACAAGCAACAGTGCGCCTCCTCTGAGACCTCTCCACCACTACCTACTGTTCACAGGTAGAAAGACAAACACCACAAAACTCCAACGACTGTATACAAGGATGAATGCGTTGTTCAAAATATCAGGATAGAAAATTCATTGCTCATGCTATTACCGCAGCAAGTACGTGATATAAATCCGAACCATCTCTTGCCCGCCATCGCTAGCCATCAAGCAGCTGGGCGGCACCGTCATCCATGTCATCCATCATCAAACAAACGATCTAATTGTGTTTAAAAAAAAAACTAAAAGGGGGTATGAAGAAGAAGACGTAGCCCAACCCAAGCCCCATATCTACGGCTTGTGGACATCAATAACCATCTCCGCCTCGACGACCTCGGCCTTCTTGGCAAACCTGGCGACATCGGCACCCTCAACCTTTCCGTACATGGTCTCGGCGATTATAGCAGTAATCTGGTATGGGTCACCGTTGGAAGCCGGGCGGCGGTCCTCAAAGTATCCCTTACCCTCGGCAGCAACAGCGCGGGGGATACGGACAGAGGAACCACGGTTCGCGACGCCCCAGGTGAACTTGTCGTAAGAAGCCGTCTCGTGCTTACCCGTCATACGGAGCTGGTTGTCGGAACCGTAAACGGCCATGTGCTCAGCCTGGCGGGTGGACAGCTTCTCCATGGCGGCTTCAATGGCCTTCATGCCACCGTCGGCACGAGTCTCGTTGGTGGACACGTTGGTGTGCAGACCGGCGCCGTTCCAGTCACCGGGAATGGGCTTCGGGGCAAAAGTAACCTTGGCACCGAATTCCTCAGCCACACGGTGCAGCAGGAAACGAGACATCCAGAGCTGGTCGCCGAGAGAGATGCCGGGGCAGGGACCGACTTGGTACTCCCACTGTGCGGGCATGACTTCGGCGTTGGTGCCTGAGATGGCAATTTCGGCGTACATGCAGGCCTTGTAGTGCGCCTCGACAATGTCGCGGCAGAAAACCTTGCCAGTGCCCACACCGCAGTAGTAGGGACCTTGGGGAGCAGGGAAGCCGTTCTTGGGCCAGCCGTAGGGCCAGCCAAACTCGTCGAGCAGCGTGTATTCTTGCTCGAGACCGAACCAGAAGCCGTGATCGGCGTGCTTGTCGAATATTATGGCCGCGTCGTGGCGGAAGTTGTATGCGTTGGGCGAACCGTCCGACATGTACGTCTCGCACATGACGAGGATGTTGTCGCCCAGACGGAAGGGGTCAGGGTAGTATGCGACGGGGCGGAGGTAGACGTCGGAGTTGTCGCCGGGCGCCTGGCCCGTTGATGAACCGTCAAAGTTCCATTCTGGGAGCTCGTCGAGCGACTCGACCTTCTTCTTGAGTGTCTAGCAGGCCATGTCAGTATGCTTGTCGAGGGGGAAGGGGAGGTGAGGTGCCTCGGGTAATCGGAATGGGAAACGACGTCACGGGTGGGTGGGCATGCGGAAGGGACCTGCATGGTGGGGTTGAGCGGCTCGCGATAAAGATAAGGAACGCCCAAACTTTCCCACCCGGCAGAAGGGAGCGATTGGCGCCATGGCGTCACACTCCAACTTCCCCAGTAGATCGAGCGTAACCCTCCATCGTCTGCATTGTGTGTATCGCGAGCCCGTGTCACCGCGCATCGCAGCCAGTTGTTTCTCTTGCATTTAAAATACTCCAGTTTGCAACTGACTGCTTCGCCGGATAGTGTGTAGGAATCGGGGATCGGAACCGCAAAGCTGGAATCAAGCTCACCTTTGACTTTGAGCGGATGCCGTTAGAACCATCTATCCAGACGTACTCGGCCATGACTGCACCCTTTTGGGGCAGGTCAAGGTACTTCTTGAGCTGTTTGTTGTATTAGCAGGTTGCTGGGCACGCGAGCAGGTAGAAACTCACGTTGGCAGCATTGCTAACAATCGTTGAGTTGGCCATGACTGCGGTATGTGTGTGTGGAGTTTTTTTTTGGTGGTTGTGAGGGGGAAGAAGGAGGAGCGATTACTGTCAACCAAGACAAGGTAATAGAGGGTTTATAAGTGGACGAGGTCTTCAAAGTGAAGTGGGGAGTTTGAATGAGAGATAAGGATAGCGGGCCAGGGCGTTCAGTTATAAGGTAAATGTCTCGTCGGCAGCGATTGACCTGTCCTGACTGTCTCGGCCTGTGGCGGGGCTAGCCGTGCTCAGATACATAATTAGGCTGGCCGTAGCCAAGAGGCGTCGCCGAACTGTTTCCGTGGGATGGGAGAAGCAAGCAATCAACATTCTCTAAACGCGCGACTTTTACGCCGCATCCTGGCATTATCTTCTTGCCCACTCTGCAAGTAACTTTAGTTCTAGTCTAGAAGATACCCGCCCGTCTGGACACGTCTTGTCTGCCCAGTCTCGCAGCCCTCATTTCAAACATGTCTTTGCAAAAAAAAGACGCACGCTGTCCTCAGGTAATGTCACGATGCGCAATAGAGCTGACCGACGGGGTACACGACGCACAGACCCGCACAGCCTCAAGCACCGCACTGACTTTCCCACTTCCGAGTTTGAGCGATTTGACGCTGGGTAGCGTCGCCTGTAACGTGTAGCTAAATTTACCCAATTACGGTTATTACCCAATTCCTACCAGATTCGTCCACTTGGCCGCCCCCGTACACCGCTCCACGGCTACTGCTACTGCTCCCTAACTCAGCGACCGACTATTGCCCTTCGTATGCATTGTGTATTCTATGCCCAACACGAGCTGCGTAATCCCTGGGACCCTGAATGCACAGTGACCTTTTACGCACACGTCTCGCGACACCTGCAACGTAGTGCATACAACCGTGGTTCTGGGCAGGGCGCCGTTGCCCGGGGTTGAAGGAGTCGGGGGCGATAAGGGCCGTGTGGGCCAATCGCAGCGGTTCCAGTTAGTCTCGTTCTCGCCTGCCGTCGTCATAGCAGCATCACTCAACAGCGCTCGTCCGTCGGAAGAGACGTGAATAAGTTTCGGATGCTAGTTAACTTGACTACAAGAAACGTTGTCGCAGCCGGTGCGCCCGACTTGTTCACTTGTTGTATGGGACTCGAGTACGTGCGTTTGTTCTGGAAGGCCGCTGGAAGAAAGTCTCTGTCGCGCCTGCTGTGGTACACAATACGGCTAACAGAGAATCCCATGTTAACCCCACAGGTTTCCTAGCCTGGGCGTCGGCAGAGCAACACATGTGTACACAGCGCGCGCGCGCACGCGGCCGGGCCTATTAACATTCAAATCGCACGAATCCGCGTCTCCGAAATCATAATCTGAACTCTGAACCGACTGAACCCCACGATTCTTACCAACCCACCACGGTCTCGACATTTCCCAGCACCTAACACAGGCAAAAAAAGCCGCACTGCGACGTCGGCTCAACATTATCGTGCGTCGACGTTGGGCTTAGTGGGGTATGCGGGCGAGCCGTCGATCCGCTAAGTAGGGCGTGCACCCCTGGTGCCAGAGATAAGGGACAAAGCCCAAATTCCGCCTTACGTTAGTCTATCAAGTAACGCCGGCGGCGCATTGTGTCATGCTGGACGGTGCGAGCAGTCGCAACGCACTTCCTTCACCATGGACAATAATTCGTGAATACAAATGTGAAGCGACGCTGCCAAAAAGTTACATGTATCAACTTTGACTTTGACGGATATGTGAAGATCTGTGGCGGTGTCATGTCCGGCTTGGGCCAAGGCTGAGGCTCGCTGCGCTACTCGTAATGCTGGAACGGAAAACGGTCGACAATGCTTGTTATTTCCCCAGAGATTGCTGATCAAACAGCGAGAGCCTCGTCTGCATGGTTCATGCAGTCAGTCGTCCAAGTGGGAGGGATGGGCGGTGCTGGAGGGTGCTAACACGTGCGACCTACACTGATCAGGACGCGACAGAAATATGAAGGGCGAGCCGTCTACAGACACAGAGCGACGAAGAGGAGAGAGAGATGTGAGACAGCCATCAGACGTCTCTGACGTTGTTCTGCTCTCACTAATGCGCACATCAGCGGATGGTCCCATCTGCAACACCACACTGACCAGTAGGTCGCGCATACCCAGCAAGCGCACAGAAGCAAAGTCCCTGCACGTCCCCTCTGGTGCGGACCGGAGCGACATAATGACCTGCAGCGCAATATCATGGTGGTGGGGTGGCAACGGACGGGTGTACCTGCAGAAGAGAGTCCGGAAAAGGCGCCAGTACCATGCCAAAACCTTCCCCCGTTTCGTTCCGAGCGTTGAGTCCATGCTACGGGCGCCAACTCCGGAGGCCTAGCTTCTCGGAGGTCGGCGGTGTGAAAATCTGGGGTAGATGGGGCTGGAGCCAGAGAGGGATGGTGTTGTGGAGGAGGCTGCGCACTGAACTCGCAGCAGTTAGTCAGCATACCTCACAGGTTGTTTCAACGTCGTGCGCCTGCCAGAGCGAGCTTGCCGTCTCGCCATCCCAAGGACATTGAGAGTAATGTAGACGTAGTTGTCGGTGCTTCGTGGTTTATCGTGTCGACGTCCGCTGGTTGACCAGGAGTATTGCCGATAATCCCACGGGGAATTGACAATTGATCCCTTGGCCTTCGACGGCGAAAGGAGCCTTGTTGTAGCTTCGGCTCGGATGCGTTAGAGTCGTTGAAGAGCTGGCTTTAGGTACTTCGTGGTCCGTAGGCAACATGGAGCCGACCAATCAGGGCAACTTCCAACTCAACAACTGTGAACTGCCAGTTGCGCAGCACTTTAGCAATAAAAAAAATCCGAAACGGCATCGTCGTCGTCCTTTCTAACGCATCTTCTCATCGGTTTTACCATTTATCGTTGTCCTACCGCAATCGCGATGTCGCGGGGCGGAATGGCAAGAGCCAAGCCAAACGTGGCTCAGCTGGGAGCGCCAAACATCGGAGCGAGATACCCGGATTGCTCCCAGGTCGTTCAACTTCAATATGTTGCCTCTGATGCGACAATGAAGAGACAGGAGTACTGTTTGTGTGTTTGCGCACAACACCAATATAATCGCGTCTGCAACAGGTCAGTCATCTGTGCAACAACTGAAGCACATCAGAAACTCCAGTGGGACCTCCAAAGGGATCGTCAGGAAAGGCATGCTACTTGCGGGACATCGAAACATGTGCTACATCTCCCACGTGTACCACCGGCCCTGCTGCCATTGGGGTCGTGATCGCTTCGTAGGCGAGCCATGTTGCCGGTCGAAATGTGTCAGCGGTCATGTCGTGGCATGTACATATGCTGAGTGTTTAGGTTCAAGGAATAGCAGTGAGCTCTGTTCCGAATGTCGGTATCGTCTGGCATATGGATCGACGTGGCGACCACTCGCCGACGTTGGGACAATGCTAAAAGAGAGATTGAAGAAGAGGCTGGAGTAGGAGACGTGGGAGTGAAGCAAAGGCTTATACCTGATACATAACCACATCCGAAGTGGTTAGGGATTGGAACGAAAGAGCTCTTTGCATACGCCGGCAGACGATTTTGTGGCCAGGCCAGGCGCCTTCCTGTTCGGTATCATCATCCGATGGAAGCGCAGGATATCAACGATCAGGAAAGATTTTTCGACAGTCGAAGGATTTCTGACAGCACGATGCAATCAGTTCTAGAAAGAAGCTTTCAATGGCATGTTGTTATGATTAGGTTGCGAAAGATGAGGGGAGGGAGCTTGGGCTACCATTGCAGCTTCTCTCATTGGCTACAGCGTACGTAACAGCAACCGCAACCACGATGTTCTTGCCTCGTGGGCATAGCGTCGTGTTAGTATCAATCCAGTGCTACAAACACAGGACTTGCTGCATGTCAAGCTTGAGATAATTCCTCCTGCAGTAAGACGCAAATGTGACGGTGGCGTTTTATGTTTGCGTTGACGGGAAGTAGAAGTAGTAGTGCAGCCACAGCCATCAGTGGCGCAGACGAGTTCGCTGCAAAGCTTTCCAATCTCGATGGGACGTTCCCAATCTCAGACTATACTTGCTAGGCCATCATATTGCTGTACGAGATTGTCAGGCATTGGAGTTTGATATGCGTCGTGTGTTTGTGTCGATGGGGAGTGTCAGGTAGCGCAGCCACAGCGAGCTTAGCAACAGTAGCGCAGACAAGATAGCTGCACCGCGTTGCGATGCCTACTTATATCTCCCGATCTCTGAATTACACTTGCTGTTCCGATCATGGTTTTATGTCAGACTGAGAAGTAGTGATTGAAAATGGCTTTTACTACTCAAGACTTGATTTGTACAAACGCAACCACAGCCATCATAGCAGCGGTGACTATGAGAGAGCATCGGCATATCATTGCGAAGCTTGCACAATTGTATCTGATATATACTATGCACCTACCCGTGGCCGTGTCCTTGTACCGACTTGTCGTGGGGAGAATTATCCACGATGCCAAAATCTCCAAAGCGAAAAGTCAAGTTCATGGGACAACCGTTCACGAGACCAACCCCTGAGATTAGCGAAAGCCATGCACTAACACCAACTCGTCGGGAACCACACGGCTGGGACGGATCCTCCGGGGAATTAACACCATTGCGTATGGCGCAGTGTGACACTCATCCCGAAAACACCACGATGGCTTTTGGTAGCACGAAAAAGCGAGTCGAGAAACAGGGCAGCTACATGGTGAAGCACAGCGGAGATTATCGTGCGCAACGACATTTCTAGGGCTCGATTCAATGGTGCGACGACTCCACCAGCACGACTTACTATGCAACTCGAGTACAAGACAGTGCTCTGGTAGTCATGGTGTGGCGGCGCAAGATGCAGTTGCAGATGCTATGTTAGCTGAAAGTTTGTTTGTCTCTCTTTCTTGATGGCGGTGGTGATGAACGAGGCGAAGTGCTATAGTAGTTCGGTGAGGTGTCTCCACATGACGAGCTGAGTGCAGCTAGTCCAGGGCAACATTGCAGGACTAGAATCCAAAGATCGCCGCTGGGATACCTCACACAACGCCGTAACAACCCCGATTCTGGCCTGACACTCTTGCAATCTCCCTTTGCCGATGCTTCTGCCCACCTATCTTTCTCTCTTGTTGTAATTGGAGATCATCGCTTTCTCTCTTGTTGTAGTTGGAGATCCAGCATTGATGATATCTCAAGTCACTCCTTAGCCTGCCGCTTCGCTTTTTATTCATTCAGGGTACGATACCCCGACCGACCAGTATCGACATTGTCCCACGCATGCAGCAGACGGCTCTCGTACGCGATGCATAGACACGCCGTGTCCGAGACGGCCGGAATGGTGTCGTCGCGCTCGAGCAGGAGCCACAGCTTCAGCAGCGACAAGACACCCTCTCTGGCCTCATCCGTCGCCTTCCAGATGCCCGCCACGGTCCGACCCGCCCCTGCCTACATCGCCGCATCCGTGGCTTCACAGACCGTCACCGATCACCACAATGCGCAGCTGCGCGACCAAGACGCCGACACGGACGAGCTGCAAAACGCCATATTTTCCGAACAGGCACTGGCCCTCCTCAATGCCTTCCTCGACCACCTGCTCTTCGCCTTCCTCTCGTCTGCGCGGTCGCCCGCCCGGGCTGCTACCCGACCCGCCGTGTCCGACGTGCTCAAGCCGCGACTGGCCCGCGACGCCATCGAGGCCGCGGATGAGGAGCTCCAGGGCCTTTTGGCGGGAGAAGACGATGAGGACATGTCCACGGAGCATGCCAAGCAAATGGACAGATGGGACGTGGAGAAGGTATGGAAGCGCACGCGTCTGCGCATCATGGTCTACACGCGCCTGGGCGAGCTCGAGGACGAGGACGAGGAGCGCTATGTGCAGCAGGAGCGCGGTCTGAGCATGGACGAAGACGAGGACGACGAGGCTGGTCTTGTCGCCTGGGCGTCGGCCATCTTCCTCACCTCGGTTGTTGAATACGTCGCTGAGCAGTTGCTGCTTGTCGCAGGCTCGGCTGCCTTTGCGCGCATGGCTGCCAGGATGAAGAAGCTCGCGCAGCAAGCCGACGACCATGCCGAGCAACAGCCCATCGAGCGGCTGGTCATTGAAGAGCCAGACGTGGAAAAGATTGCCCTCAACTCGGCCCTCGGCCGCCTCTGGAGAACGTGGAGGAAACGCGTGCGATCGCCTACTTCGCCCATGTCCCCTGGCCGAGGCGTCCATGCTGCTTCGAGCTACTCGAGCCTACACCACCGCAGAGCCAGTCGCGAGACCATCAACACCTTGCATAGCGAGCACGAGATCCGCGAGCACGAGACGCTGCCCGAGCATCCTCCTACCGAAACTGATATCGCCGCTAATATACCCCTTCCCATGCGCGACAACGATGTCAACGAGATCGAGGTGCCTGGCCTGGCGCCCCCATATGAGGATGAGGGGGAGAGAGAGGGCACGCAGACGCCTGTTCAGCGGCCGATGAGGCCGTCTAGTGTGCTTGTGCTGTCCCAGGGAGGATTTGGGGATGGGGGGAAGAAGGCGAGGCCCATGAGTATGCCGATGCGTCCTGCGGGAACTTTCATGCCGTCTACGTACTATGGCTATGAAGAGCCTACGGGGGATGAAGAGGAACCTACGCATGACGGAGAAGAGTCTACACACGATACCGAGCGAGGAACCCCCTCCCAAGCGACCGAGGAAACCACACCACAGACCACACAAGAAACTACACTAGACAACATGTCTCAGCAACGCGATTCGGTAGACAGCCGGGAAGACGAGTCGCCTGAACCCGACGCCTCAATGGTAGCATTCGCAGCAGCTACGGGCATGGGTTTCCGTCGCAGCGCAATCGGACAACCAGCGACGAAGGAATCTGAACCTGAGCCGACCCATCAGGTCACTGAGAGCGAATCAAAGGTTACACAACCGAAGAGGATGTCAGTAGGACCCTCACAGGAAGCTGATGAGCCTGAGACGCACGAGGCCACTACTGAGAGCCCTCAGGTCATGAGGTCCAAGAGGATGTCCATTGAGCGAGCCGGTAAACCTGGACTAGTCCGTACCTTTTCTACGCGCAGCTCGAGTCTCAAATCACCTGTTGGTACGCCGTTGGCTACACCGAAGGTGACTGGTAATGCTGAGGGACGGAGTTATCTTGACGATGATGAGGACGAAGAGGAGCCAGCACATCGAGCTATTGGTGTGGCGAGGACAAGCGATAATGCCATTAGGTCCGCGTCGAATTCCCCTGGAGATTCGCCTCACGAAAGGAATAAGAGGCCTGGGAGTGGAGGGTACGTTGAAATGCCGCCGAGAAATTTCACGCCGACGAGCCTCACGTATCGAAATACGCCTTCGCCTGATGGGAAACCTACGGTGCCGGAGCGTGCCATCGAACGCAAACAAGCCAACCGAAGATCATTCAATGGTGCGGAACTCGTGTTGGGCCCAGGGGTGGGTGGGGGAGGTGGAGGTCTCTCACGTCAGTCGCCTGGAGGAGAGGCGGTCGCCACATACGACAGCCAAGGTCCTACGAGTGCACCCAGGAGACAAGAGGCTCGTTCAGTATCACGTGGTTCGTCGCTGCCAGCTTTGCAAGAAGTCGAGAGCAACACTACCCAGCACCGTGGCAAAACTCCTTCCATCCAGACCAGTCGCAGTGTGCGTACTGCAGACAGCCCCAAGCGTAGCCCTACGTCTGCGACTGACACATCCGAGAAACGATTACATCGCATGTCCGCGGACGATTCGACATGTCCAGCTGATAAGTCGTCCTCGGATAATTCTTCGTTGAAGCGTGGTGCTAGTACCTCTTCTTCTATTCGAAAAGGTGCTTATCCCATTACGTCAAGCGGACGAGACTCGAGCGCCAGCCACCGCTCCAGAGGTCTGAGTGCAAGTGGCTTGAGCGGACGTATGTCTGAGGAAGACCGAGCGCGCGAGTTCGATTCGCTGGTTAAGGGGCAGGACACGGTCAAGTTTACGTTGACGCCTGAAAGTGTACGAACTACTAATGTAAGCCGCCCTTCTCTTTCCATCCTACATACGCTCTTTCATTTCTACATACACTGACATGCGGTAGGAGTCCCCCGTCTTGAAGAAGACAGAACCACGCAAATCTTCAGCCTCTTCTGCCTCCGTGACCGTCTACCCTCGGGCTGACGCCTCTGACAAAAGCTTTGGCACAGCCAACCTGCCCAACACCACAGCACCAAGAGCAAAAGGACCGACTGCTACCTCCTCTCACAAACCCTCACCCAGCCGTAAGGTAGTTACCAGACCTCTCGCTCGAGACCCCAAGATCGAATCGGAATCCATGCGCGACTTTGCAGACTTTATCCGTTCCACCGGTCCCTCCCCTGGCCAAGAGAAGCCCATCCAGCCCTTTGTCAACATTAGCAATAATGGCCAGAAATCAGGCAACCACTCGACTTCCTCTCTCGGACGCAAGATGTCGACTTCCAGGCAATCTGGTAATGCGAACAATACTCCAGCTTCACGCATGCGACCCAACATGGAACCCCGCTCTCCCGCCGGCCTGTCTACAGGAAACGGTGACTTGATCGATTTTATCAGACAGGGCCCGCCAGACGCAAACCATAAACAACCAAGGATACCGAAGAATATCGCGCCGTTCCGGACGACTGTTGATAGCGACACTTTTGATACTATGCTCGGGGGACATGGAGGTGTAGAGAGTGCTTATGAGTCTAGGGCTGACAGGACCACCGAAAGAAATGTAGCGGAGTCGGCGTATGGCTCTGCGGCTAGTACGCTTGAGAGCAAGGACAGCACGGCGACGATTAATAGCCGGACTGGTCTTATCCCGAGTCCCAGTGTGGTTCAGCCTGCGTATTCGGGAGGGCCGGGGCAACTCAGCGGCAGCATGTCCGGTGGAGGGGATGCAATGGAGGGCATCACCAAGACGAGACGGCGTATCAAGGATCCGTATGCCATTGATTTGAGCGATGAAGACGACGATGAGGACGACGATGACGAGGACGAAGACCAACTCACGGCGCTGCCTACGCCCACTGGGAACCACCAACCCGAACGACAACTGCTGCAACAACAACCAGCACAGAGACAAGCGGCTCCTCCTCGGCAGAGGGAGGAGAGCCTAATGGACTTTTTGAACGGCATGGATCCCCCTGGAGGCGCGTCGTCGGCTAAACCCCAACCTTTCCTGCTTAGTGAAGAGACTATCGCTGCGGCGAGGGCGAGGGCGGCTGCAGGCCAAAATGGTTCCAATCCCTCGTCTTCTAACTTGCCTGCTTCTCGCAATGGCAATGGTACTGCACCATCTCCTTCAACGAATAAACCTAGGCTGCAAGCCCGTGCCCCTGCTGTTGTGGGAGATGCAAGGACTGGTATGGGCGCTATGGGTGGTGGTGGCAGTAGGACTGCGACGTCTGACTTGGCGGATTTCTTGAAGAATTCGGGGCCGCCTGAGCCCGTGGTGCAGACGAGGAGGGAAGAGGTGCCGGAGAAGAAGAAGAGGTTTTGGCAGAGGGGGAAGAGTAGTGGGAAGACTTACGGGGATTTGCCGTAGTTGTTTTTGTCGCCCCGCCCCGCCCCGCCGCCTTGGTCTTGTTGGGGTGGTGGGAGATGAGAAAGGGAAGGGGGAGAGAACGCAGATGGAAGGATGGGACGGTTAGTGGGTTGGGTGGTTCTTTATCTTTCTTGGATACCCGGGTTTTGGTTTTTTTTTTTTTGGATATACGGTTTAGGGGTGTTGGTTGTGTTATAGGTTCATGTTTGGTGGGCCCCAAGGCTTATAGGAACTTTTAATGAATCATGTTGTTTTTGATTATGGATGAGAATTGAAGTTTGTTGTGTGAATTATGGTGTGTGTGCGTGTGGGGTGACAAGGTAATTGCTTACTTGTATGAATCAGAAGCTAGACTTTTTCTAACTGGTTCCTTTGTCGTACGGGTAGGTGCGGATATCGTAGACAGGACAGTTGGGAGAGTACGCGTTGCACTGTTTGTAACATTCTGGATCAGCTTATGCGGGGAGTTATCGTACGGCGTTAACGTAAAGCCATGCGGTGTATTTCGGGGGAATTTGTTAGTCGTGCCGGACGCATTTTACATTGATTGCGCCTGCTTAACCCAAGTATCCGCGAGCGACACACCACGTCGGCTAATCCAAATGGGGAAAAAATGTCATCGAGCAAGACTCGAATAACAGCAAACTTGGACAAGAGCACGGGACGTGATACTTTGCGCTTCACGTACAAAAGGGTGCCTCGTCTGCTCGTCTCAAATATTCACCTTTCGTTGAGTTCATCTTACCAACAGCAAGCCTTCTTCTGGCAACTTCATTCTCTCTCACTCTCGATCGAACCTCTGCATCGTTACCTCATCATGCGAATCGTGAGCCCTTGGGAAGCGGCCTCCCACCTCAGCAGCATCCTGCTTGTCGCCAGCACCGTCTCTGCGTTGGCAGCAACAGCCAACTCAGTCGACACTTGCGACTATGTGGTAGTCGGCTCCGGACCGGGAGGAGGCCCACTGGCCGCCAATCTCGCACGCTCTGGATTCAAGACTCTCTTGCTCGAAGCCGGTGACGATGACAGTGCTGCCATGATCACAAACGCTATTGCGTTGACAAACACGGCAGATACTACGGCCCTCACTTGGACGTATTGGGTTCGTCATTACGACGATGTCGAGTTGACGAAAAAGTACCGCCATCTTACTTGGAGGCTGCCAGATGGAAAGTTGTGGGTTGGTCCGGGCAGCGAGGCGCCTGCAGGAGCGGAGATTGTTGGTATCCAGTATCCTCGCGGCGCTACACTTGGAGGATCGTCCATTGTTAATTCTGCCCTGACTGTCCTTCCTGCCGATAGCGATTGGGACTATATCAAGAACCTTACAGGAGATGAGTCATGGAAGTACGGTATCCCCGATCCTGTTTTATTATCATTTCCATTCTTTGCTCTCCAGAGGACCACGAATAAGCTAACGAACAAAATCGCAGTGCTACTCACATGGGGGAACTGTTCATCAAGTTGGAAAAGAATCAATACCGCCCACGTGGTACACCAGGCCACGGCTTCGATGGGTATCTTGAGACGACTTTGGGCAACGGAACCGTTTTTCTCTCTTCACCCCAAGCAACTGCAATTCTCGAGGCCATGGCTGCCGAGGCGGGCCAAGATCCAGAGGACCTGGAAGAGATCCTAAACATTGACCCTAACCAAGTCTTGAATCCCGACCGAGACCAGATTACAGGGCTTACGGGATTGCCCCAACACGCCAACGCCACCTGGGCCCGCTACAGCTCTAGGAACCGAGTCCTCGATACCTTGCGCGCCGTGGACGAGAAAGGCAACAAGAAATACCCCCTCGAGGTCCGCCTCAACTCCTACGCTACGAAAGTCTTGTTCGACAAGCCTCAAGAAGGCTCATTGCCTCGCGCCATTGGCGTCCAATACCTGCAAGGCAAAAGCGCTTTTCAGGGCGACCTCCGCCATGATCCGGCAGCCAAGAAGCCCTCACGCCGGGTTCTTGCTCGAAAAGAAGTCATTCTCAGTGGTGGATCTTTTGGTACCCCTCAGCTGCTCTTACTCAGCGGTATTGGACCAGCAGCAGACCTGAAAGCCCTGAACATCCCCGTCATCGCCGACCGACCAGGCGTCGGCCGTAACATGCAAGACCACAATGAAATCGCCGTCATCGGCCACGGCGCCCAAGCATTCGATTACTCCGCTGCTCCTGGCGGTCCTCGCTCGCAATGCACCTACGGGGCTCCAAACGATCCCTGTCTTGCACTTTACCTCCGCGGCGAGGGCCCCTACGTCCAGCCTAGTCTCACCCAACTCGCCTTCCTCAAAACCAACCACACCACAAACGACGAGCGCGACATTGCCATCTTCCCCGGTTCCTTTGGCTTTCGCGGCTTCTGGCCCCGCAACACGGGACAGTCGTGGGATGACCCGCCAACGACCTGGGGCATGCACAGCGTCCATATTCACGGCAATAGCACGGCTGGCTACCTCAAGCTGCGCTCGGCTGATCCGACCGTAACGCCTGAAATCAACTTTCGACACTTCAATGGTACAGGTGCTGCGGGCGACATTGCCGCTATCAAGGAGTTCCTCGCCTGGGGTCGTCGTGCGTTTAACCGCGTACAAGCACCTTTTGCGCCTTACAATATCTCTTGGCCGCCTTGCGCAGGCACGGTCGGTGCCGACGGAAGCTGCTCCATCGCCGGCAGTGACGAAGACTTTATCCGCGAGAACATCTTTGGGCACCACGTTATCGGTACGTGTTCCATTGGTCCCAGCTCTGATGTGAATGCAGTCTTGGATTCAAAGTTTCGTGTCCGTGGTGTTTCTGGCCTGCGGGTCGTCGATGCTAGTGCGTTTCCTCGGTCTCCTGGAGCCTTCCCGGTTGCTGGTGTCTATATTCTGAGCGAGAAGGCATCGGAGAGTATTCTAGAGGGCCGGTAGTAGCTGTGTGCGATGTCCTTTTGTCGGGCCTGGTTGCTGCTCGTTAGCTACGGTGAGGACCCAGCGTACAAAGGCCTTCTCCGGTCTGATGCCAGGTAATCCCTAGTATGTAGTCTGTGAATTGGATATTGTAGCTTGATACTAGTTGATCTTGAGTCTTTTTTCCAAATGTTGGTTGTGTTGCCCACTTGTAAACATACCACATTATTTTAGCACACGAACCACCTTACTCAGCTACCGTAGCACGTGATCTTGCTGAGGTCGTTAGTTTGATCCATAACACAAGTGTATGGATAACAAAGTCCCGAGTTATGATGATATCAATAAGATTTTCTGTAGCTCTACAGCTCTCCATCTCCAGGTAGCTGTCGTGCTGCTGTCTAAGCATCGAGTGAACGCGGGCATTAAACGCACGGACACGTAAGCTCAGTCGAACTTGACTCGCAGCGCGCCCCGTCCGCTGCGATACTACTTTTTACTCGGCAGACAGTACAAGTCTATTGCCTGAAGCGCACTCTCACAAACTCCTAACACATGCTTTGAAATTGAGAACAGACTTGCGCGCTCTCACTCTCTCATAGCCATGCTGAGCCTGGTTTGAAGTTCCCTCATAACCTTGTTAGCTGACCACGAAATACCTTTCGTTGCATCTTCCTCTTGTCCGCGCGTCTCAGGCGCTTACTGCCCTTTCGCCTAGTTAGGTAGCGTACATGAAATTTATATTTAACACAGCTATATCATCGAGGCGGCAGTCTACACATTCCCAATCGTCATCATCGGAGCTGTCTGTTGATGGCGTCATCCCGCCGCTGCACGCGTTACCGAAAGCGGAAAGGCACGATGCCATCCAAGAATCAAGAACCTGGGTCACCCGCGTAAGCTGACATGTCGCTGAATAACTGTTTTGACATTGTTGCTACACACACGTCTGGAATGCGAAAGCCATTCGCAATGGACATGACGCGCCATAGACCTGGCGTTCTTGCAGCTGGTTTGGGGGGTTTTATGTCGGCTGGGCTGAGATGTCGAGATGCCTTCGATTCGTATCCATGGCTGTGGATTACGTTAACTCATAAACAACGGCCGTTGCCTGGCTTAGGAATGTTGACATATCAAGATGCGCGGCGAAGTTGAATGGGTGATTTGATCATGCTTTGTTAAACATGGTAAAATATACTAACGTGCTGGCAAGCATCCATCGATCCGTCCTAGGTACCTTTCATCCCCTGTCTCGATGGGCGCTAGTACTGTATCGGCCGCTCGTTTGCTAGCACAGACAGGCTTGTTGCTTGGAGTAAAGGGACCAAATACCATCTTGCCATACATGTTCCCGATCCGTGAACCACGTGGCGTTCTGTAGATTCGCTAAAAGCATGCGGGCCTTCTTTTCTTTTCCTTGCTTCTTCCAAGGTTCTTTTCGCAGTATTGAGGAAGAGTAAGACATGTGTAATCAACTCTACCCCCGAACTATGGCAGAGAAGGACGCGAGGGTTAACGCAAGAGAGCCGAGATACTATCGGTTGGTCAGCTAGAGGTAATGAGAAACAAGCAACAGAGGTGTTGGCAGGATGTTGTGGTTACATGCTGATTACGAGCACGCTGTATGGGAAGGCGAGATTGATTTGCAATGTGTGCCGTTGGGTAGTGTGGTAGCAGTTGGCGAGACGTTTGGTATTGTGCGGTGCGATATGGAATGATATAAGAGCAAGAGTTGTATAATGTCAAGGGTGGGCAAAAGATCAATGCCATTGTAACTCGAGCGGTGAATAACAAGAAGACATCTTGTAGTTCAGGACATTCTCTTATTCAAGTCGTCAAAGCGTTATACACAAGTAAACATACCGCTGTTCATCTCGATAAATCGTCACGTCCAAGTCATGTCTACCGCTCCGGTCCTTTATATTGGTAAGTCGACTTTTCATCCCTTTCTCAACCCTCCTCGCTCTCTCCCTTCTTCCCGCCTCTTCGCCACGTCTCTTCGGCCATGACGACTTACTGACGGTATTAGTATGCTGCACCGAATCTACCTCTGGCACTGTTCTTGATCCAGCCCGGTACATGAACACGACCAACCCACATACCACAATCCTTAAAACAGATGGTGCACGTGTAACAGCCGGAGACCAAACCATCAGTCGCATCTACTATGCCGACCAAGCAAAGCCGCTGGGTATGATTGTTGTATTGGGACACGCCGGTACGTACGTCCGTATTCGTGTATGCCAACGACAAAACCTTGGAGCAAGACTGCAACACGTTTTGTGTAGCACAAGCGAAAGTGAATGCGAATACACGAATTCCAAGCTGACCTTTCTTTACCAAAAGGTTGTACATTGGCATCTGGAGACGTTGAGGGCACAATTAGATCTAGTGTCCAAGCCCTGAGAGCAAGCCATCACGTACGCAATGCCATACCTACCATGGGCTACGTGCTTGATCTGTACGCCAGTGCTCCAGGTGGATCAGCCACGGGCGCGAATATGAGAGAGGTTCAGTATGTTTTGACATTCTCACGTCCCATCTTCTGCTGCGCGTTGTTTTTGTGTGACAAACTCAATGTAGGAACGTAGTGCTGACAAGATGTGCAGTATACCGAACGCCTCTGCTCCAGCATTATCGGCATCGACACAGCAACAGACTTCGAGTCCGCAACAGCAACAGGGTATAGGTCCGTTTTGGAGTTGAATGGGTGTCTCGAATGATCAGGCTCTCTCTCTATTATCGTTCTTCTTTCATGTTTTCCTTATGTCTGTGTCTCTCTGATGTGTCTCTTTCTTGGGGGTAGAGCTGAACCGTGTCAATTAGGAAGACTCACAGACGATGAATAGCAATAGAAAGTCAGGGGATGTGGTGTCGATGTTACTATTCACAATGACTGACATACATTACTAGCGCAGCGTCCCTGGTCGTGTCTCGGCACTTCGCTCCCATTACCATCTAGTCCCTATTTCCGGCCTGTACATCATGTCCTCGCCCCAGATTCTGCCTCTGTCTGCGTGCCCTCTTCTCCCGTGCTGAGAGTGGAAGCCGTGCGCTCTGCTGCAGTGTACTGTGGTGGCGGTTGCTCACCCACCGTCTCTCGCCGAACAGTCTCGTCCCTCTGTAGAGTCTGAAGAGATATCGCAACCACCGCCTCTGTCTCTTCTACTTTGGACTGGTAGGGTGGTGGTGCTTCTCCGTTCTCGTTCAGCCCGTCCTCGACATGTACATCGACATTGGGCACATGCTCGTTCAGACCCTCAGGTTGCCTTGCAGTAACAGAATCGTTAATCCCATATGTCCCACACACGAGATTGCGAATGCGAGGCCATCCTTCGACATACCTCGCTTCTGTCTGCTGATAGTTCTGACGCTGTGTGGCTCTGTGTCGGTATACGTGAAAGCAGACTAGAGCGATGAGTGCAACGGGTACACCGAGGAAGAGGAGGTAGTAGTTGAATGAAATGTGCTCGATGGAGGGGGCGTCTTCGTCGCTGGGGACGGTTGGTGATATACTTGTTGAAGACAGCGGTTCGATGGGCACATTGAGGTAAGCCATTGTCGCAGGTGATTAGACTACAGCGAGTGCAGTAGAGGTCTCTGGTGGGGATGACGATGCATCCGTAGGAGTGCTACGATAGTGATGCGCACACGATACTGCGAGGGCGGTGATTAGGGCATTGGCAAGGCGATTCGAGAAGTGCCAGACAAGATGGGCGCTCTTAACATTGACCGCAAGGAGCCTGCCATTCTTGCACGTCTTGCAGGTTTGCCTAAGTTGCGCCTGCTGGGATGTACACTGGGCAGGAGCATGAGGCCTGCGATTGAAGCTTCAAACCCATTTTGAACGATGACAATGACTGTGGATGATCCGAGTACAGTCCTGTTACTCGAGAGAAATACGAAATGCCGAGGTGTCGAAGTGTTAATTACTCTTCACTGGGAAATAGCGGAGGCATCGGGACCTAGTGTGCTTACGGAACGATTCCGCCAAGCAATCGCGTCAGCGAGGTCGCACCCTGCTGTCCAGCCCTCCTCTACTTACCCACCAACACCCCGCAGATATTCTGGCAGAGACTCGGAGATGGTCAAAGCAATCAGAGGTACGTTTCCCGCTTCCGCCCCTCCTCCATCATGCTGACCATGGCAGGCACGCTCGTCAAGTGCGACGCATCCATCAAAGCCATGCTGGTCGACATTGACAGCAAGAACAACAACGAATACATCATCGAAGAGCTCGACGAGGAGCACATATTAGTCAAGGAAACGCGTATCAACGAGCTCAAAGCGCGTTTGAACCAGGTGCGCTTCACAAACATGCCACAACATGACGGCTCACCACTGACACAAATCACATCACAGATGATGAGGGAGCGCCTAAAGGAGCCAGAGAGTTCAGACTCGGAGTAGAAGTTTAAGCAACCCACTTGATTACAAGTCTCACTGCGAGCAATCCTAGTGCCGACTAGCATTCTCCGTCCTCTCTTGCTCACGAGCACCCGAATCGAACCGCTTACATGCCCGTTTTCTGCGCTGCGCCTTCTTGCGTGCCGACCCACTTCGGCCTGTGGCCTACAAACAACTCGGCGTCCATCTTGAGGTTGTCAAGGATCTTGGTGTCGTCGAGGGTTCCCACCTGTACACACGTTTACACACGTTAACAAAGGCCTGGCGGATACCAATAGGCTTGGGACCAGCTTACCTTGACGATGCGCTTTCCGGCAAAGGAAGGACCCTGACGCCACATGGTCGAGCCACAGTCGCCGCTGCACAGAATAGGTCAGGACATTGGTTCGCTACATTGCCATTACGATAGCGAATATGGATTTCTACATACCAGAAGTAGGAGGTGATCTCGTTTCCACTGTCGCTCTTGACTGTGTGTTGCTTTGGCGTGCCCTTGGTGACCTTGAAGCCATCTTCTGGGTAGACGGCGTTGGTGCTATAAGCCGAACCGGTGATTTTGCGGCAGTCGAGACAGTGGCATAGGATGCTGCCTCCACTCTCACCGGACACCTCATAGCGGACCGCGCCGCAGTAGCATCCTCCAGAAGCCATTTGGGATGAGGTTGTCGTGGGTTTAGAGTAGAAAGAGAAGTTATTAGAAATGTCTAGTTGCTGGGGCCGAGAGGATAAGAGTCGTGTTTGAATGTCAGGGTGTTGGCGACATGTACACCTCGGGCTTTATATACGACTGTCTACCCCGCTGTATGCGATCGCCAACTCGCCAACTTGGTCGACGTGTAGCGCCCTACGGCATCCCACTCGGCAGGGTCTCCACCACTACTGCTCTAGTGCCGAGGCCTTACCTCAGCGACGGCATCCCACCGACGCATCACGGATAGAGGGAAGCTATCCGCTTACGCACGATATATGGACTTAGTGGCACAGGCAATCCGTTCTGGGTCGGAATTTGGCACTACACTTGGAAAACAGAGGGGAAATTCCAAATCAAAGCATTCGCTGCGGACCGAATAAGCAGTAAACTAAGCATATCGCATGATTTGCGCCTGGTGAGCAGTGCCGTGCAGTACAAGGATTGATCAGGCTTCGAAATCTGCGCCCAGAACTATCATCGTGATGCATTTTTCAGTCTGTTTAAAGCGCATACTCGACTTGTCGCACGACCATGACGCGCAGCCACACCTAGCTGGGTGAGTTTTGCGGAGCGGGGTTTTCCCAATCCGGCTACCGCATAGCGCAGCACGTGAACTCGGGACAATTTGGTGTTTGCGCGCGCGCGCACCTTGTGCTTCACCCATGCGCGCCAACTATGTGATGGAATGTGCTCTCGCGCTTCGATCACCACTGGTCATTGATGAGTGCAGCTCGCCGTCTATCTAGATCTACGTACACAGCGCATCCCAACACAACCATGGCGAACAACAGCGCCGCACCAAATGTCTGGACGCAGATGAACTACGTCCCTCCCCGCGGACAATGTAACCATAAGCCTTCTCTCCTCGCGGCCAAATGTCCGTGTTTGAGGTTCATGTTGCATCCGCTCAAGGTGAGTCGTGATGTTGTCTCTTGCCGACAGCGATAGGCATTATTGCCACGCCTGATGGCACATGCCGCCAGCACACATAGCTAATAGTCATGTTACGCTATAGTCATCATCGTCGTACGAATGCGATGGCTGCGGACACCACGCGTCTTTCCACACAATGGAGAATAAAGTCGAAGACGAAATAAGGAAGCGGTGGGAGGTTGAAGCGGCGGAGCGGAGAAAGGAAGAAGAGGAGGGTGGGAGGCAGAGGCCAAAGAAGAGGGTGAGGGCTATTGAATACACAAACGACGATGGCGAGTTTGTGCTCGGGTCGAAGAAGAAGACGACGGGGAGGGCTGCGGCTACTCGGGCGAAGAGCAGGATCATTGAGATTGGGGAGGAAGATGGGGTTGTGGAGTTGGACTGAAAGACGATATGACACCCCCTTGCGACACTGTTTGCACTCTGTTGAATACAATTACATGAGGAAGCTTGGCGCGGATGTCGCGACTTGCTTGCGACGCCAAGACTAACAACCATGGGCGCGCTTCCTCTGTGGTGAACCCTTGCTCTACCTTTGCACCAACGCAACATGATAGCATAACGTCCACGGCCCGCCAGACCCTTTGAGGGTTCTTTAATGTAAAGATAATACACACGAATACTACAAATAATACACACGACCCATCCATCACCCACCATGGCAACCCCAACCCCCAAAGACAAGGAAACGCCCTCGAAAAACCTCAACGCCTTTTCCTCGCCCGCCCCGCGCAGCGTCCCTCCTTCGGGCAACGTGAACATGATGTCGTACGATTCGCCCGCAGTACTGAACATGCTCAACGACGTGGCCAGCTCAGGCATAGGCGGCGTCGGCATGGGCGGCGTCGGCATGGGCATCACCATGAGCGGGCTCGGCATGTCCAGCTTAGGCATGAGCGCGAGCGCCATGGGTCGCGCCGACGAGGCCGAACGAAGCCGGCGTCTACGCGCCATCATCGACCTCGTCGGCAAGAAGCCTGGCAGGGTCAGTGAGGAAGGTCTGCTGCAGCTGTGCAAGAGAATGGGCATACCGTGCGAGAAACACATGGACGAGGCAGGCACCTGGAGTCTGCTCATTGGCGACGAAGCCCTCTGCGATGTGACGTTCCACAACGACGAGATTGCGAGCGTCAATCTGCAAACCGGCCTGGACGAATCGAGACCCGATCTCCATTTCGGCACAACGGGGTCCGAGATACTCGTCCGGAGCTTGAAACCCTTGCCGGGCCAGAGCAAACTCAACGTCACGCTCGAGCGCTTCTCGGAGAGTCTAGAGAAGCTGCTTACGCTGGATAAATTGGGGTCAGCGCAGAACGGAGGGGTCAGCTGCTACAATGCGATTGCGGGGGTTTATACGAGTTTGCGCAAGCTATTCGAACACGAGAAGAAGGCGGAGCTCGCAAAAAGGACGCCCGACGAGCGCTTCAGGACACACAAAGCTGAGCGCGAGGTGCTGTGCAAGAAGAGCGGCCGGCCCAGACTCAACGGCGGATCCTGTCTGGGCTTGAGCCTCGAGTACTGGATGGATGGTCGGATGCAAATCGACCCGCCCGTGGAATCTGCAGCCTACCCCGAGGATGCAGACAAGAGCCACAACAAGATGTACTCGCTGACCATCGAGTGCGAAGCCTCGCCCTCGACTCTGTACACACCCATTCGCATATCCGACGACTGGATCAGCGACCGCATCGACAAACCCACGGATACGCACGACGCGAACGCCACTCTAGACAACATACTCACGCACGCCTCTTCATCATCCCTGGACTGGCTCGACCCAAAGCCAACGTACCTCGAACCAGCCCCCGAGCAGACTGCCGACAACGATCACGACCACGACGCAATGAACCTCGACTCGGCAGCGGGCCGCCTTCCCAACGTCCGCTTCGTCGCAAAGTTCAATCCCCCGCTCGTCGTCCCTTTTGCCGTCCACATGCAACTCTACCAGCTCGTCGGTATCGAGCCGCGCACCGACGACTTCCGTCCCGAGACGTTTGCAGGCCTGGCGCTCAGACCGGGCGAGGTTGATCCGGGAATGTCGGGTACGACGGTGGGTGATGTTACGCATGAGATTCGGAGTAGCCGAACTGTTTTGGTTCGGTGTGAGGATGGACAAGAAAAGGATAGACGACATGATATGAGCCTTTTTATACCTAAGCTCGAGTATAGTCGCACGCTAGAAGCTTTGCCTTTTAGCCATCCGAAACAGTTGGTGGAGGTTTTGCCTGTGTTGAGACAGTATGCGCATATTACGAGCTTGCTCAAGACTTGTTTCTACGAAGCTCCGAAGAAGCAAGTCCCGACGCATAAATTGGGCCATTATGAGCTCACACCACCATCACCACCGCACAAGGCTGCACAGGTAGGAGGTTTGTTGCCAGGTTTGCAACTCGACGTTAATCTGAGTTATGCGCCGCCTGTGCCTCGGTTCACGCTGCATGTTCCTCATCCGTGTGCTGCTGCTGTGGCGAAGGCGGCATGTTCATCTGAAAAGGAGAAGAAGAGTAAAGATGCAGATGATGCTGCGATCATAGCGGATCTCTTGTCTCATCTCGATGAACCTACTACCCCTTCTCCTTCTTCTCCTTCGCCTCCTTCTGCGTACCACGCTCCCCTCGCGCTGGCAATCGATGTTCAGGCCAATGGCGAGTTGATCCTTACTGAGCAGAATGTTGTTCTTGAGGAAGAAGATGCCAAGGTGAAGAGGTTGGCGCGTGCGCTGGATGTTGTTGATGATTTGGGTGTGTGGGCTGAGTGGTTGAGGTTGGAGGTTGGTAAGGAGGAGGAGAGGAAGAAGAGCGTTTAGGTGGCGTTTTTGAGGGAGCATGCGCCGTGGTTTTCGGGGGAGTGATGGGGATAGGGTGGGGATGGGAGGTTGTAGGGGGATTGTGATTAAGGTATTGTTCAAAAGAGGTGTGAGGTAGAGGGCTCATTGGATATTGGATATTGTGATTCAATGGGTGGAGATGAACGATAGAAGTCGACGAGTCTCGCACCAAGGGCAATCCATGTCTTGCTCCTCTTGTTCTGTTTAGTCGTGGTGAAGATGCTCGCTCTGGTTTTGATGGCTCTTGCAACGAGTGGGGTGGGCTTACGGGACCGTAAGTCTGCAACACGTATATGTGACTGGCCCTGCATCTCGTGAACTTGAGCTTCCTCGTCGGCACTCTTGCAGCTTTCAAGCAAGGACATCATAAAGGTATGACTAGCTGCGAGAACCTTAGGGGCAAGACGTAGAACAATGTGATAATTGCAAGTGCTGTAGAAGAACAGAAGCACATGTATCACTGTAGTTCAATGTAGTTTCAACTCAAAATATAGTGTCAAAGAAAGTGTGGTGTATTACATGGTACACTAAAACTCAAAATCTCCTACTCCCTCCAAACCGAAAGAGATTTCCAAGCCCCCCAAGGATGGAAGGCGCACGACTGACAGTCGGGAGATTAAACGGGTTGAGAATATTGAAAGCGTTTCTGGCCTTGATCAAGTCGGCCGCCTTTTCCGCAACCGCGTACATGGTGGCTTGCAAGTGGGTAGCCGGAATCAAAGGAATGATACTAGCGTCCACGATACTAAGGCCCTTGACCCCATACACAGCGAGATCACTACCAACACAACCCCCATAAGCCTCGGGCATCATCGCACAGCTACCCGACATGTGTGCAAAAGACGCCTGCAGCGCCTTCTGGTTGACAAGATCATCGATAATCTCGTCGTCAGTCTGTGCCTGTGATCCGGGTGTAAGTTCAACGGGGGAAAACTTCTTAAGCTCCGGATTCTCCCAGTGCCTACGCGTCCAGCGCACCATTTCCACAATGATCTGGCGGTCGACGGGGTTCTGCAGCGAGTTCCATTGGACGACGGGGTTGCCGTATTTGTTGGTGGGATCGAGTGTGACGGTGCCGCGGGACAGGGGGCGTTGCAGCGAGCTGATGGCGAGACCAAAGGGGACCATGGGGAACTCGCCGACGGCGGCATCGGCGCTGCCGTGTAGATTGGCGATGAGGTCGCGTTGCTTGGTGAAGCCGCGGAGCAGAGAAGCGTCGTCGTAGACGGAGGGGAGGTAGCTGCGCGCATTTTGCGACTTTACGCTTTGCACAATGGAAGACCACTTGTCGGAGACGGTCTGTAGGCTGAGGAACGCTAAGCTGCTACCGTGCGCTTGGGTGAGAGGGCCGCTCTTGCTCGTGTCGTACTCTGACCATACCGTGGCGTTGTATGTAGGGTCTACTCCGCTGTAAATGCTTGGGAAGGAAAGATTTTGGAGATCGAAGACCATGTTGGCGTTTGGGTGGTCTTGCATGTTTGCGCCGACGGCGGGCATGTCTTTCTTGACGGTGATGCCGGCAGCTTGGAGCACATTTCTGGGACCAAGGCCGCTGAGTTGGAGTAGTTGTGGTGTGAAGATTGAGCCGGCAGCCATGATGACCTCGCGTTTTGCGTAGACTTGCTTGACCGAGCCATCTGAACGAGATTTGTACTGAACGCCGTTTGCCGTGTATCCTGTAAGCAGGCCTTTGTTGAATAGGATCTCGTTAACGGTCTGGCCGGTGATGAGAATGAGGTTCCTGCGGGTCTTGACTGGATCGTAGTATTCGTTCTTTGCGTGAGATCGGGTCTGCGTCTTGGGCCGCAGGGCAGTGGGTATCCAGAATGCGCCTACTGCATTTCCAGAGGCATGTTCCTTTGGCAAGCGTACACCTTCACGCTTGTATGCTGCCCAAATGGTCTTCGTATCTTGGTACTCGAAGTTGGGGAAGGATGCTTGGATCGGACCATTTGTACCATAGTAGGAGGCGTCATAGGTAGTGCCAAATTCTTTGACGTTGGATGCTGTGGGTGGTGTAAAGGTGGTCGACTTCTTGAAGTAATATAACAAATTGTTGAAGTTCCAGCCACTGTTACCAAGTTGCTCCCAAGCATTGTAGTCGGCGGCGGATGCTCGGTCAAAGGCCATACCGTTGACCACGGACCCACCACCAACGACATTGCCGACCCAGACAGGGTGTGTGCCGCCTGTGTTAGTATCATATGCCGATGTGATGTCGTACATTAGAGCCGAGTTGATGCTGTTTGCAAAGCTAGGTACTTGTGTGGTTACATCGTCGACCATGAACCCATTCTCGATCACAAGCACGGTGCCTAACAGTGTTAGATTGTGCATCACATATGCGATTCCGGTACTTACGGCTGGAGTCTTCACTCAGGCGGTTAGCAACTGTTAGGCCAGTCAAACCGCCACCAACGACAATGTAGTCGAAAGATTGTCCTCCAACATCTGGCTCGCCACCGTTACTACCTGGAGCGGATGGATCCAATATCCGTGGCACGAAAGACGCCAGGTAGAAGATGCCTGAAAGAAGGAGAGACATATTAGAAATTATGGACAGAACGAGTGTATGAGCACCAAATGAATGGCGCAAGGGTGAGGGTCCAGGAAAGTGACGAAATGAAAGACTAAGGTTCGTCCAAGGTTTATACCTCCTCGGAACCCACGTAGTTCACGGTCAGACCACCCCTGAGTACGCGAAGCTATTGAAGCCTCCTCGCTTGCAAAAAACCCGTTCTTCGGCAGAGCATAACACTCGCATGCTACCCGCTACCCGTTCTATGCTTACAATGTCCTTTCCCAGTAAACAATGCTCAAAGCTACCAGATCCTGTAGTGCTCGATATAGCATGTTGCCCGGATTCTGGGTCGATGCCGCACGGAAACAAAAGCTGAGATCCCCAAACCTTGGTGGAAAGCATATTTTGGTAGTTGACCGATAGCGGTATGGCTTATGATCCTGTCACAAAGAACGCTTATCGACAGCCCTAGAGCTGCGGGCAGCGACATCAAGGAAGCATGGCTGCTGTGGCGCCGACTATCAGCTCCCGTCTGCAACACCCACGTGCGTGATCGTGTGACGTGCGCCACGCAACTGTAATTGTGAGGAAGGTTTACCCTGCATGGTGCACTGCTTTGTCGTGTGGTCCACATGGTAGAGAGGGCGAGACCGACGGTGTTGTGCTGGCGAAGCAACCACGGGAATGCAGGGGCCACGGCTGTCAACCTGAACGAGCCGTGCTTCGGTGAAAATCTCCAACGTCGTCACCTTCCTCTCGCGCTCGACCAAGTCGTCGTTAGATCGATATTTGACTTTGGTGTACGAGTGTTTAAGTTTGCAACAGAAGGTCAATTGTCTAGATCATCGATGGCGTACGGAGGTGGCCTGAACGGGTATAGCTCGTCTCCCCACCTGAACCCTAGCCTGACGACGGTTCAAAGCTGCCAACTTCTTTAACCTCCTTTGCACAGCAACCGTCGCGTAGCACCCTGCTCAGTTGCGAAATTACTAGAATCATTGCGGTACCGAAGAGCGAGTAACAGAGCCGGCGCCTGTTATACCCGCTCGGCCCGCCTTTTGGATATTGGTAACATCTTGTCCAGGGGAATCTGCCTGTCGAATTTTGTGATTCAGAAAGATCGTGTGGGGAGTACATTCTGCCTTGAAACACAATAGATCTCAGCATATTTTGCGTGCTGATTGACTGCGCCGCGATGGCTACGGACGGCAGCCACAATACGCGACAAGGCCGTTTCGAAGCTGAGGGCCAGATATCCACGCCGGCCTAGGCTAAAACCTCGTGCAACGGCGCGAACCACATCACTTTAGTCCATCCCACGACGGCTAACCGAGTGACAGATGTCGTGCTTCTCGCTTTGGCCATATCTTACGATGGGTTTAATGCCGGGAATCTGGATTAGCAGTAATGCGATAGTTTGGTTGGGTTCGTTTCTAGAATCTCAAATCGCAAGTGGCCATGGCAACTCTCCCGATCGTCGAAGTATGGTTTCCAAGCCCCGAGAAACAGGAAAGTGGATTCGTTTGATCTACAGAGCCTTGCGGCTCGGCAGCCTCCTGCAAGATGATCACTGGCGATCTGGACTATGGTGCCTTAGCAGGAACGCATTCTGACTAACGGCCTGCCGCTATATGTGCGCTCGTGCGCAGCGCACTGTCGTGTGGGTAGGCTTTAGACGCCTCCTGCATGTCTCGTTGCGTTTTGCGGGATTGGCTGAGTTCGACATCGGTCGGCCACTCCGCTGTATTTGGCTGGCCATCCGGAGGATATTAACAGAGCAAATATAACAGCACGTCCACCCGTCCCGTACTATATACAAGAACCTGCATAACATTACAACGTGGGAGATCGTCAGGAGCTCAGTCCGAGGAGTACCCCCCGCCCATCCCTCTCCATTGGACTCTTCGTCTTTCCTTGCCTCGTTCTTTTGCATTCTCGCACCCGCCATGGGTGTGCCAACAACCCCGGAAGGACTTCCTTTGGACGATCGGTCCAATGCGCTCAAGATACCCATCATCACATTGATCATATTCAGCTCGGTGTTCGTCTTGCTCCGCTTGGGCATTAATTGGAGGAATAGGAACTTCTTCCTATTGACAGACCATCTATTATGGACGGGACAGGTAAGGCAGTAATCAAGCAAGGGTATTAGGGATTATACTAAACAATCTTCAGGTCATAGCCGTAGCCGGTGCGGCATGCTGCTACAGGATGGCAGAAGTCGGGGGTGGTAGACATATCTGGGATCCCATGTTGACGCCTCGGAACCTGGAAACATATCTTTACTACCTATGGCTGGGTCAGCTGCTCAATCTGTACGGAATGGCCTTGGTCAAGCTGAGTGTTTGCGCCTACATCTTCATGTTGGACTTCTCGAGAACATTTCGGATCATCATCTGGGCTTCAGTCGTGATCCATGTCCTCGTCAACGTTGTCTTTCCTACAGTCATTCTTTTCGGCGAATGCACACCATACACGAAGCATTGGGATGTCGCTGGAACCAAACCTGGTTCTTGCTGGAGTGCGACACCACGAGTTATATCTGGATACTCTGGCGCTGCAGTCAACATATTGACGGACTTGCTCTACACCATGTCCCCGCTCATCTATATTGCGAGGGTGCAGCTTCCCAAGCGAACCATCTGGGGTGTTCGCGCAGTGTTCTTGTGTGGTCTTGTGTAAGTGTTCTCTTCGTTGCGCCTCTTACATGCATCATTAACGTTCTCCAGTACAACCACCATCTCCGCGATGAAACTCTACGAGATGAAATCCTTGAACGAATCACCAGACCCTACCTATTCGTCCGTCAATCTCAGCGTTTTCGCGATTGCCGAAGTCTTCGTTGGCGTTTTCACAGCGTGTCTTCCACCGCTCCGCAAGACGTTTGAGAACCTCCTCCGCAAGGTTCTTCCTACCAGTATCACTGGAGGATCTGGGAAGGGATCAAGGCAAAGTTACGCACTCCAAAACACCGGCCCTCAGATGAGTGGGAAGTCATCGAAGCGGAAGCATGATACGGATGATGATAGTGAGCTTGGCATACTACCAGACAGTGAGGTCGTCAGCGAGAGGAAGGGTTCTGATCAGCCGATCACCATTATGAAGACCACGCACGTGGAAGTGACGGCTGATAGTAAGAGCATAGCGTCGCGGCGGCATCACGACTGGGCTTAAACGCTTCGTCATACACGAGCGTAAACAATAATGATAATGAATTAATGACTTGAAGAAGCGCCCAACCGCTTATGCCGTTGATACACTGCTGCACCGTTACGCAATAAGAATGGGTGGTTCTTTACCGATGGTGAACGGACATGTTCGCGCGATGATGATCTTCATTTGATGATCGGCAACAGGGGCATCCCGTCTAGCCGAGGTACATCGATCATTGATCAACAAGCCTAATCCGCACCACCTTGACCTTGGCGCAACCTCCTTCATCAACATGTCGAAGCCATCCAAACCACATCATCGTGATCTCCAGTTCCGTGGCTTCGTGGAAGGCCTCACCTACGTTGATAGCGACAGCCAAGCACAGTGCCACTATTTCGGAGGCGTTCCATACGCTCTCCCACCTGTTGGCCCCTTTCGCTTCCAGAAGCCACGCTCACTACCACCATGCTATCGCTACGGAACGAAAGCGAACCCGGGGCGATATACAGGCGGATGCGGGCTTTGTCCACAGCCAGGGTCCAGTACGGAAGTTCTTAACGAACCTACATGGGATGAAGACTGTTTACAGACCAACATTTGGATTCCAGCTGGTCAATCGCCAGCGGAAGGTATGTCCCTGACTTCATTCAGCTCGATCAATGATTGCTGACTCGGGGAGGTTGGCCGGTACTATTCTGGATTCGTAAGTAGTCGTTTTCAGCTCCGTCACCCTTTTAGTGCTTGGCATCGCCGTTTCACGGCAAACAACTTTCTGGTTCATCTTCGGCGTACAATGTGGCGGAATATTAAGTTCTCAACCACGTGGTAGATCAACGCTAAACATCACTAGATGGCGGGTTCCTGCAATGGGGTAGCCCGAACGGTCTCGACCTCCGTGCGCTATTTAGTGAATCCCCTACCCAATGCATCGTCGTCGCTCCCGCCTACCGTCTGAATGTATTCGGGTTTCTCGCTTCCCAGAATGTTGTCGACTCATGCCCGGATTTTGGCGTCAATCTCGGCTTCTGGGATCAGCGCATGGCCTTGCAGTGGACGTACGAGAATATCAGCTACTTTGGCGGTAACGCCTCAAATATCACTATCGGCGGGGATTCGGCAGGGAGCCACTCCGTCTTTCATCAGCTGTCGTATGATCTCGGATTGCCCGATGAGAAGACAGTCGTAAAGAGAGCGTTAATGCTGTCGAACGGTCCAGGTATGCAGCCAAAGAGTTTGACTGAGGCGCAGGTTCAGTTTGACGAGCTATTGAAGGCTTTGAATATCGAGTCAGACGCGTCGCCAGCTGACAAACTGGCGAGACTCCGCGCAATGAGCCCAAGGCAGGTTGTAGAAGCAAGCAACAAGATCAAGCATCACCAATTCCGTGCAGTCACAGATGGGTCGTTTGTGCGGCATGGTCTTCTGGAAGAGCTGTCGAACGGGGTCTATGCGAAGCGTATGAAGCGTCGCAATGTGAAGCTCATCATCGGGGAATGCAGCGATGAGCATTTCGTCTACGGCCTTTGGCGACCTCCTAAACCAGGGTATGAAAACATGTTATACCGACTTGAAGCGGACTATCCTCGCGAAGCTTGTAAGGTGTTGATGTCGCATTATTTCCCCAATCGCAAGCTGCCATCCAAATACAAGAGCTGGCAGGCAGTTTTCGGACATATCTACGCAGACGTGCAGATTCACGCATTGCGGCGTGGGATGGTAAATGCGTTGGTAAAGCATGGCGCAGGAGATCTCATACATAGATATCGTATCGAGTGGCGCGCGCATTGTGTTGACAAAGAGCTGCCTGAGTACTTTGGTGCTAGTCACGGCTCCGACATGGCGATATGGTTCTGGGGCAACGGCAACGACCTGAGTGAAGGAGAGAAGAACATCGCATTGAAGACATTCCACGAACCGTTGAGCCGGTTTCTCAAAGGCGAAAAGATGGAATGGGGTACGCAGCATGCAATGCAACTGAGGACATTGAAGAGTGATGGAAACGTCGCTATCGAAGAAGATACAAGACTAGATGAGGGGTTAAAGCTGTGGAATGCGCTGAAGACAGTTGGCGCTACTGGTAGTCCCAAGGATATGGCAAAGCTGTAAGCACGACTTAATTACGGCATATGGAGAAAGCCTTGTCCAAAATTGATGTATTCACCACTTAGCCATACTGTTTCATCTCTCTCCAGCAGGAAGACTCAAAGCTTCGGCGCGCTCCCTTCCTTCTCTATCTTGAATACCTTGTCAGGATTCAAGACCCCCTTCGGATCCAACGCACTCTTGATACTTCTCATCATAGTCACACCATCATCCCCTACCTCTTCCGCCAACGCTTCCCTCAACTTAAGCCCAATGCCATGCTCTCCTGTGACTGTTCCTTCTAAGCTTAGCGCCAGCCTGGCTATCTCCATGATCGCACTCATCGCAACGTCGTAGTGTTCCTGTGGACAAACGATGCTAGAGTGAACATTGCCATCACCGATGTGACCCACGTTGGCACAGAACCAAGATGCTTGATGGGCAGCTGAAGCCTGGGCGATAAGCTCCTGCGTTCCAGCGACGAGGCTTGCAAGGTTGGATATTGGCACTGCGCAGTCACTATGCAAGAAGATATCTTTGGAGTTCTTCTTCATGGCGAGAAGAGCTGTGCCCATGCATTTGCGCGCTCCCCAGATGATATCCATCTCATCTTCTTGTTGTGTGATCTCGACACTAGAGGCGCCTTGCGCTTGACACAGCTCTTTCATCGTTGAAATTTGCTCTTGTACGATGTGCCTTGATGGACCTGCAACCTTGAAGAATAGTGTTGGCACCTCTCTGAATGTCCGTTGTGGTGCCAGCCCTGAGACATTGACACTTTGCATCGTTGGTCCGTCGGCCAACTCCAGCGCTTCAAGTCGATGACCTAATTTCTGCAGGGAGACAACGACCCGAATGCCTTCTTGAAATGTACTGAAGTTTGCTAGTCCGACGTAAAGGTTCCGCGGCAGGGGCGAGAGACGCAGCACAACTTCCGTCACCAGCGCAAGCGTACCTTCTGATCCGATAAGAAGATGCGTGAGGTCATATCCAGCGGACGACTTCCGGGGTCGGTTATGCGTTTTTACGATGCTGCCGGAGGGAAGTACGCAAGTGAGAGATATGACGTTCTCTTTCATAGTGCCGTAGTGGTAGGCGTTCGTTCCGGAGCAAGACATTGCTATCTTCTTTTCGGTTAACGAATCTTCTAGCTCATCCCGGTGAATTCATAGAAGAAGATAGCGTATCAAACAACGACACTAGAACATACCATGCCTCCTATCTTGGCTCCCGGCGCAGGATCAACAGGAAAGAATAATCCTTTGTCTTTCAAACTCTCATTCAATTCCACCCATCCTAAGCCAGGCTGTACAACAACATCCAAATCATCTTCATGGACTGCGATGATGCTCTTCATGCGCTCGAAGCTTATACACACCCCTCCCTTGGTAGCAGCAAGCGCGCCGCCGAAGCTCGTACCGCCGGAAAAGGGTGTCACGGCTATGCATTTATCATTGCATGCTTTTAGAATGACTGACGTTTCATGCGTAGTATGAGGGAAAAAGACGACTAAAGGCGTGTGTTCTGGGGGCGCGGGCGACCAGTTAGTATTGGCTTTATTGTCCCGAATGGTAGGGTCGAGTGTATGCTCGATGTTGTGTCGAGTTGCTTCTGAGAGCAGACTGTCGATATTGGCGAGACTATGATTGTAGGTATACATCGCGATAATATTGAAGACAGAATTTGGTCAGATGGGCGATGCGCGAATGTAACGGTGTTACCGAGGCGGAATCATGGGTTCGGAATACATTCCGCCCACGGCGACCGCTCATCGCAGCAGGTTCGTACAAGAAGCCTTGCAGATGGTAATTAAGCCATACTCACAACGGCGACATATTTCAAGTTGATTGGGTACACTGCGAGCAGATGATGTCATAGTAGGAAAGGAGTTTTGGTGGCAAAAGTGGCTTTTGGCCCCCACGGTTAGTCACCCAGGCAGCCGAATAATCTCGTCCCCGTTCGAAGGACGAACTTCTGGCTTCAGACACCCATCATCTGACCACCAGTTCGCAAGCCACATCATCGCTTATTCGCTACACATCGCCTATTGCCTTCTCGTTGGGCGAGTCACAGTGAAGGGTGCGACTTTTAACGATGGCTTGGACAAAACACGTTTCCTTGCGCCGCGTTCTCCCTCCGTCTCAGCCTTACTACTGATGCGCTTCACCGAGTCTTTTGTCACTACATCGTCGCACTTGTGCAGTCTACGGCATCATGGCTGCGCCTGACTGGTCAACGCAGAGCATATTGAAAAAGACTTTCGTTCGACCATTTCAGCTACAGAAGTTAAGGCGCAGGAGCACCGCGCCCACTAGCCCACCGGCAACACCCGACCAGGATGACCCACTGGGAGCGCTACCCCTACTACAGTATGCCTCCCTAGATCCAACGAAGAAATGTGTCAGGCTTCTAGAGATCTTGCCAGCACCAGATTATGAGCCTATACAGGCAACATTATCTCTTTCCGACCTGGACTACAACCCTGCCTTTATCGCGCTTTCCTACACGTGGGACCCAAAAGATGGTGAGAAGAAATATATTAACATCCAAGGATCCAGGTTTCCTGTGGGGATGGGTTTGTGGAACTTCATACAGCAGTACCGTAGGAAGCAGTATCTCCGACAGTGTTGTGAGAAAGATCCACCGGCAGCCCTACCCTTATGGATTGATGCCATAGCGATTGACCAAGATAACATACCGGAACGCAACCACCAAGTTTCGCTTATGCGGGATGTATACACTGGAGCGAAGTCTGTTATCGTATGGCTCGGCCTTCCCCGGGGATCTGAAGAGTTGGCTTTCATGCTTGCGCGCCATCCAGATCTACTCAGAGTCGAAGAGTTCCATACTGCTCTGGCAGATGTGCTCAATAAGCCCTATTGGAGTCGGGTCTGGGTCGTTCAGGAGTTCGTTTTGGCGCAATCTGTCGACATTTGGTGTGGCGACCTCCAGGTAGATGCTGCGACTGTCGAAACCATCTGGCGCAATGGCCTCACATCAACGCCAGTGGCCTCCCCGACAAACCTGATCTATACAAGTCGTGGCTACAAACTGTTTAAACACCGGAAGGACTTTAAACGCACGAAGCACTACAGAAGAGAGGTACTGGGTCGCCGTAACAGCAAGACTTTGAAATCGACGTTTCGCCTGCGCGATCTCCTACAAGACTTTGCAACCTCGGAAAGCTCTGTAGTGTATGACAGGGTCTACGGATTTCTGGGAGTTGCATCTACTGGTCGCGGGGAGAAGATTGTGCCGGATTACAACAAACAACCCGTTGAGCTTCTGGTCGATGTTCTTCGCAACCAATGTCACGAAGATGCTAGAAGAGGAGATTCGGATGACTATCGTTTCCTGGCCTTTCTCATGCAAGCGTTATCTGTCTCACGCGAGACTCTCGCACAGCACATCCTGAACCTGTGTCCAGATCTCCAGCCACATCTCTATGTCCTGGCTGCCACACCCTGCATCACAGCATCCATTTCGTTCGTCAGTGCGATCACTGATATTGGTGAATTTGTAGATCATGACGAGGCTTTCCAGCCCGGATCTTGGAAGGCGGGAGGCTGGACAACGATCAGATCGAACATGCACCCAAGATCCTTCTCACCCCAAGATATCCAGGATCTTGGGGAATATGTCCTCAGAGAAGGGACGCCACAATTACTCAGCTTCGCCGACCCTCATGTAGCGTATGGTAACCCTGGTCCAACGGAGAAAGTGCGACAAGCGATGATCGAAGCTTCCGCGGATCGGGTGATCGACGGTCTCTCCCGAGCAGTTGAGGAGCCAGGGCGGGCGGCCACTACCAGTCCACGGCCTGGCGATGGTGGTAATAAAGTCGTACGCAATATCATCTCTCGAAGTATAACAGATGACGCTGCGGCACTATACATGAATGCTAGGACTAAGCTGGCTCGGCGAAACACCGACCAACGACACGCACGCTACACATCCTTTGTAGGCACAAACGGCATCACTGGACTTGCTTGCGGAGGTGGCCCTGGATCATATGAGATAGGACCAAATGACTGGATCTGCGTGTTCTCCGGCGTTACCGACACGAACAACGCCTTCATCCTCCGCTTCGATTCTGAGGGGAAATGGCTGATATCTGGCTTCGCGGTCATACTTTTACCAGAGCTGCGCACGCCTTCGGTGCTGCGGACAGGTACTGGGGCCACGACGACGAGCAATTTCAGCACGAGCGCGCTGAGTCGGAAGCAGACATTGCGCGACGATATGGTCATGTGCTTTCATTGCCATTTGAGCGATCTCATCGAGCTGCAGCGCTGTCAGTTGTTGAGTGATGTTCAAATGAGCTTTTTGATGGAGCAGACTTTGAAGGGCGAAGCGGAAGGAAAGACTCATCGGTGTAATCAAGGCACCAGTGATCACGTCATCCTGGAGTTTGGCTTGTAACGATTGAGGGCACCTCAATTGGAAATGAGACTATGTATCAGACACATGTATGACGATATTGGATGGCTGCACTCGGCCAGGCTGCGGCTGTGTCGAATGCATGGCACGCATAATGGCAGCTATGTCATGTACCACAGCCAGCGGGTCGCTTCAACAAGCTACTAGGCTGTGAGAGCAATCTGCGTTACTACTGATGTGTGCCGTTATCAACACGTGTGGGGAATCTACTTTATTTGTGTTCACACATGCTCGCAGTCGTGCAGCTCTCGTGTACTACATCACTCAGCTTTGGAAAGATAGTCGTCATGCCTGACTTAACTCCCTAGCTTGAGCGCGGGAAACACAGCTAACTTCGTGCATGCGCGAAAGTTATTGCCGGAATTTATCGTATTACGGCAACAACGAGCGCGGAAGAGATAGCTGCGCCAGTTGGGATCCTCAGCCTTGTCTGTCGGTGCGTAGACTCAGCCTTGAGCATGACGCTCACTCGAGGCTATGCCACCAGTACCAGCCTGCATTGATAAGCCAGTTCATTAAAAATAGACCGCATGTGGTTAAGCAGTCTTACTGTTACACCATATCCAACATTCTTGTTCGAGGTCGATCTGCTATTGGGTTGTTTCACCTAACTTTGATCGCTACTAAGCGCGTAACGATCGACGCCTTCCTAAATCACATTTCTGTTGTTCCTCCGACTCTCCAACTCTAAGGTCAGCCTTCTTGTTCCTCTTTCTCGAACCTCCCCATCTATTACATATCTTGAATTTGATAAGACCGTCCAAGAAATCGATCATCCCTCTGCGTAATCAGGGTTTCCGCAACTCGGTTCTCCGTGATGGCAGATTGTATCAGTGGGCTCACGCTCGCGCGAGAAAACAGAACGAGTTGCGATGAAGTCAAGAAAATATGTGCATATGCCACATGCCAGGATACCAAAGGGGGTCACTGTTATGGCCTAGACAGCAACGTTGGTCAACCTGCAGGCTACCAGAACACCTCTTATGCCAGCAATTGCGAAGATCGAAACTGTCCTTTAGCGTGGGAACATGGATATCCACTTGTATGGGATGGTGCCCCAGCGTAAGTTCTACCCGCTGGTTACGAAACCTGGACCGAAAGCACTAGGACAGTGGCTGCTGGAGAATTTACGAAGCTTGAGATGTACTGAAAAGGTCGATAGATGTTGTGCAGACCCCGATATGGTGATAGTCTGTGATCCCGACTGTACCTGCAATGACCTGACGACACTGACCGCAACATTGCCGCCGCTTACGACAACAACACCGTTTCCTACATCAACCACGTTGTCAAGCTCATTTCCTGAAGTGACGAGCTCGTCAGTGACTAGCATAATGTTGACTCCTGGTTCTCTTCTTCCAACGCCGGGAACGAGCCCAACGGCAGCCCCAACGAGTGGCCTGACTACAGGGGCCAAAGCAGGCATAGGCGTCGGCGCAGCTGTAGGCGGAGCAGTAATCTTTGGTCTTATCTTCTGGCTTGCCTGGGTCCTTCGCAAAAGACGCAAAGAGACGGCTAAGCTTTCTCCAGGAATGGACACAGGGGAGCCTGAGTGGAGGGATCACACTCATGGCACCCATGAGTCTAGTCAAGGGGCTGGCAATGGTCTTGGAGAGCCTTTGAGAATGACAGGCAGATAGAGGCCAGTCGGTAGGGATGTATCCATGCAAGCCAATTTCACATGCTAATATCGGTAGTGGCGTACACCAGTAAACCAAAACGCGCCGTCTTAATAGCTGTTTTGGTACAGTTCTAGGAAATAGAATCAGGATACACTAGCACGATCGGATGAGTGAAAAAGGTGGCCCTATTGACCTGGAGTAGTATATATAGTCTGAGGAAGTTCAAACCAAGAGAAGCAGATTTTTCGTTATAAACACCTTTTCACTGGATCAAATGTATGCTTCACACCGTCTCACCTTTTCTCTTCCGCCTCTTCCGAACATCCCCTTCTGTACAAAGAATCCAACTCCCTCTCATACGTCCTAGCCATATCAACTTTCTTTACACTTCCCTTCGCGGTTCTCAAAAAGGGTTCATGAACCAGAAGTACCATGTTTCTCTGCACCCTCGCGTAGACCGGCGAGCTTCCATTGACTTCTTCAATCTTCCCCCATAGCGCATCATCCACTACCCCACCATCTTCCAATCTCAACACAAGCGCCGCTTTCGGTCTGCGCGTACCTACCAGCAGCGCCTCAGCCACCTCCGGGAACCCTGCAATGCGCTGCTCTGCCACGGTAGGATAGAACTTTTCGTTCGTAAGGAAGACTAGAAGATCGTCTGCGCGACCGTAGTGTTTATATAATGTGGTGTCGGAGGGATGCTGGATAAAGAGATCGCCGAGTCGCTTCTCGCTGCTGTCTGGGTAGAGTTTAAACCAGGATTGGACGTAGCCATCCCAATCTTTCCCATTGTTGCGCTTCATGATGGCTTCGAAGACGGTGTGACCTGATTCCGAGGTGTAGACAGGGTCGAAGTGGATGTTAAATGCGGGGTGGAAGGCGTAATACTCCCATTTTCCATCTGAAAAGTCTTCTTTCTTTTCCTGTTCTTGGTCTGTGGGGTTGGTGTTGTAGTCGATACTGCGTGGGCGGATAAGCGGCCACAGACCCAGTTCCGTAGATGCAATCGCGTTGAGGAGTTTCATCTTGTGTGAGATTGCGTCACCGGCTTCACGGGCTATGCTGCCCCCGCCGTAGCACAAACCATGTGCACGCTGGCTCAACCTGTGCAGTTTCTCAGGGTGTCCGAATACATTTTCGACGCAGGGTGGTACCATCACTACCATGTCTACTACCCTTTCGACTTTTTCTTTCGCCGCATCACTGTTTGCAACATGCCTCTGTTGAGCCGCATATAGCACGTCTAGACCTGAGAGAGTGGCATCTACAGCTCCCTCTGGCGTCGTGTATGCGGGTGGATAGATGGGCGTCACGCCGACGAGAAGAGGTAACAATATCATGAGTGTGACGCCGCTAGCATGAAATGGAGGTAAGGCGGCGAATACTCGGGTTCCTCGACTCGCATTATATAAATCATCGTCTGAACGTCTGAAACCACGAGTGGCGCGTAGACGGGTGGTGCGTGAAAAGCTGCTTACCCAATCGTGTGTATAAGGAATTGGTTTGGGAAACCCGGTTGTGCCAGACGTATCTATTTTCTGTTGTTGGTTGTGACTTCTCTCCAATGAGCACTTTTGTTTGGGGACGGAAATTGGAAAGGAAGAGGGTCAGGCCGACTTACGCAAACACAACATCTCCTCATCTTTGCACTCCTCGAACGTCTTCGCAAACGGATACTCATCCACGCTTCTGGCGAAACATTGTTCAATACTTGGTATGCGATAGCTTTTCATTTCTTTCTTCTCCAAAATCTCGCTCACGATGGGTAGTGGCGTCTCGGGAGTTAGCATAGCTTTCGCATCCACGGCTTCGACTAATTTCAATAGAGCTTCAATGCCATATCGTGGCGACGGGAAAAGCATCTTTCAGTACTTGTCAGCGCCAGCCACACGAACCCATTTGTTTCTTCATCTGGAAATCTTGAATAAGAGAACACGACTTACTTTGTACCCAGTGACTATACTCGCGAGGCACAGTACCGCATATCGGATGTCGTTTGGTCCAATGTATACCAACGTTTCCTTTCTATTCTTCTTGCCTTCCTCCCGCCTCTCTACATTTTCGTCGATCCACCAAGCTAAAGTATTGACGGCATTTGCAACATCCAAATATGTGAATTCGCGGTAGCCTTCTGAGATGTCGTTTGGGTTGCGCGGGAACCCAGCATAAGTCATATCTGGGTACTGTGACGCTAGCAAGCGAAGAATGTTTGGAAGCGTGGTAAAATGAAATTCGGGCCAAGGAGCGGGGCGGGCCGCCATGATTGATACTCTTCGCAGTGGAAACAGGTGTGGGTGATGGACTGTCAAAAGAGGAATGAAGTCGCTGGTATCGACTGAAAAGTCGAGAGTAAACGGACTTTGGACATAAGAGCAATATATGAACACAATCTACTAATCACTGGCGTGATTGTCATATCAAATTGTAGCATACATCGCGCTAAGTATTGGGGTCCGTGCGAAGTAGATACGTACGTAGCCGTCTGTCAGACTTGTAACTTCTTGCACACCTACTTCCACCATTGACCCAATATTTGAAATCTAGTAGCAGAGGAATAAGTACTTGAACATATCAGTAATAGTCAGGTAATTGCATGTTAATGCTGCACTCGCGAGGAAAAGTCATGCAATGGAAGAGTATTGTGAATGCAAGGGGGTACGTAAGCTGGAGATATTATACTTGGTGGTTGATTCACACTATCATACTTTCGGTATGTAGCAGTGGAGTCAAAAACTAAGCACTAACCATGTGGTGCTCGGAACAAGTGGAATGATGATACATATCAACTATACAGAATGTGGGGCAGAACACAAGCTTTGCTACCCATGCGTTACCCCTCAACTGCTGTTTCCAACCCGCCGGAAAGGTCCCGGTACGCACCGAACAACTGTCGCAGTTGATGTTACTGCACTGTGTTCTCGTCGCGCGTCTTCTTCTCTGCTTGATAACGACATCTTCGAATTCGGCACCGATGTGAATTGCGCTGAGGCTGGTATATCTACCTGCGGCTACATCGTGTCTCAAGATCTTTTGATACCCTTCCACTCCACATCTCTTTATTATAATAAGCTAATGTTTCACGTAGCGCGTTTATGCTTAACATTACTCGTTGTACTAAGCCGCCGAAGTCAAAAAGCCATCGTAAAGTGATAGAGATGACCATCATCACAGGTGTAGAAAGGGATACAGCGCCAAATGTGCCAATTGGTCACCACGTGTAAACCGCATTAACATATTAATCTATGAGCACGCACATCTTTACAAAAATTATTCTCGTTGCAGCATTTCTGCTGCAGGCAGCAAGCGCTATCAACATAATCATTCACAACCAACAGTATGGACTTGATTATGCTTTCGGCCCATTCTACGAGCAGCAGGCCTTTCTTTTACCTCAGACTCCCTTCTCTATTCTTATCCTACAGCGTGGTAAACTCCGTTTTCAAGCAAAGACTACTAAGCTAGGATTACACATCCGCGGATCTCTTTGCCCTAATTAGTACTATAGCTAGGTTAGACAACACTGCTTTAGGTATTGAGGAAGTTGAAACATTGTTGATGCTATGCTACTAGATGATAGGTGGGTTGTCTGGAACGTAAGTCGTTCGTTTGAAACGACAGATACTTCAGCTCTGACTGCAGCGAGTTTATGGTTGTTTGGCTGGAAAGTGACATTGCTTGCTCGGTTTCTACAGTGCGTTGAGCTAAGATCTTGATGATATAGAAGGCTGTGGATGATCTGTGATACATATAGATACGAGGATTGACTACTATACTCGACTGACGCATGGTCCAGGAAACCTCTGCGATCGCTCACTTGGTGCCAAAAGAGAATTCTCAATTTCTGCGAACTTTTGAACTTAGTCCTACTCGCTGGCCATCACATTTATGTCTCACAAGTCCACAGGCCGGGCTTTACGATTGTGCACCTGGAATGAACAACACTGACATTGAGCAAGGGACATGTCCTTTTCTTACCTCCTACTACTAGACGCTTCATGTCTAATTTCACGATTAAAACAGCCCAGCGCCACGTTACGAGACACTCAGAGACCGACATGAGGTCTAGTGTCGTTTAAAAACCCGTCATTGCACTTTGCTTCGCTCCAGGTCCACACCCACCAAAACAATATCCTCATTCATGTTGTAGTTAATCTCAGCTAAGCTGTTAGACTTATTGCTTCGGCACGCCTTGATCCACACATGTCCGACGACGTATAGGCAAACCTGGAATGGCTCGACAGTGACACTATACTCGCGAGAGCTCTCCCGATACTTATTGAATGAGGAGGTAGTAGTTGCTATCGATTGATAATTGAGACTGATACTCCTACAGAAACTACAAATGCTACATTATGCCTGGATACTAATGCCAGCTAAATGATTCGTTTCGATTGCATCTATCTGGAAAACACCATCCTTCCTTCCTGATGGATGACTCGTTGTATGTTCCTGTATACCTACTGTCTAAGTAGATCTCTTAACTTGACGCATACTGGCGAGCGCGAGTCTAGACGCTGCATGTAATACACAAACACTATCAACCAGCAATAGTATCCAGAAGCGATATTCCGCAGGACCCTTCGGTCATTATCCTCGTTCCTAGTGAACAACTTCTTGTCTTGCTTTCCAAGGTTAGTGGGCTTTTTTTAACTACCTAGGTAAGAACCATGCACTTTGTCCATGAGGTTTACGTACTCTGCATACTAAAAAAATTCCATACAGCTATACAGCCATTTTATGTGTTCGAAACAACCTTCTCGAATTATGCAAGGCTTAAGTATATATCGGCGGGGATGCCATGGGAGCATTCGCGGATTCAGGCGAAGCGCAAGCAATCTGGGGTTGTGTGACAACGTCCAAGTGTTCGGCTAGCGATCAGTAGAACGGTCAAGTATATGAGGGTCTAATGCCTGTACGTTAGCTCTATTTTGATGTCGATATTGGGCAAAGTAAACGCAGCCTGTTCTTCGCCCTTTGTTCACTGGCCGATTGATAACACTTTGGCGTCTTTCTTTTTGTCAAGACCGATACTTTATAAAAATCGATCCTTTGATCAATAATTGCTTGTTTCTTACTAAACTTGTACAGTTTGTATTTAGTAACAGCAACACAGGGTGCGAGTAGATTAATGTGTAGCGGAAAGTGTAGATGACGAAACATATAGGGAAGAGCTAGAACAAGAAAGATTTTATCTTAGCACTAGAAAAGTGTGATCTACGAGCGGCATAACACGAGCAACGGTATTGGCAGCTTCTGGCTCCGCTGTATAGGAAGACTTGTTATACGGCGAACCGACAGGCTCATGTTACTGGCCCCACTCTTGGAATGATCTATACCTAATAGCTAGATGTTTGAACTACATTTATAGTCAATATCCTACTTTCTACAGTCCCTTCAACTGACCGAAGTAGCAAAAAAACAGGCTCTATGATTGCTTGAGAGAAGAATTAACATTGCTCGCCTAGCGTGCAAAGTGTGCCAAGCTATGCGCCTTCATAGTTGTTGATGAACCGAAAGTAATGAACAATACGTGTTACATGTGAATGCGAGAACTGCAAATAAACGCAAGATAGTGACATGTTGAATATCCATTAAGCTGTACAAGTATCTTATCCTACAATCTCCGACCTTGCCTCCTCCTCCGTCCCCTTCTGTCTCCGTTTCCTGAGAATCCCTACACGGGTTGGCAAAACCAGAAATGCAGATCAGAGGCCACAGTTGAGTAGTTGCACATTGATCAAAACGCCCTGTTACAAATGCATATTAGTATTGGTTGGGCAAAGTGAACCAAGCACTGAGCCAGCTCGCATGATCGGAAGTGGAAGAGGGATAAGCAGTGTAGGGTCGAGCGTAGGAAAGAAACAACTTACTTCTGCAGCCTGGGTGTTGCAGCAAGTCACCGAGCCATCACAAGCGCCACCAGGCACCTGAACACTGCAGGTCAGGAGACCGAGCAATCCGTTGTTGCAGCACACTTGTTTGTTGTTTCCACCGCTGCATTGGTTTACGTTTACGTTGTTCGTGGGCGCAATGCTTGTAGGCACTGCCGAAACAGCCATAGCCATGGAGAGGATAGAAACGATGATGGACTGCCTCATCTTGAAAAGTTGGGAATGGGAAACAAGAATTTTGTGGATTTGGGAAAAGATGATAAGAATGAATGGGCAAGTGAAGTGTGCTTGGTAACTGTATGCTTTTTTGCGTTGTTGCTGATGGTGAGTGGACAAGTATGAATGGTGGTAGGTTCTTATATCTTCGTTGTTAGAAGCATACAGACCCCCTCTCTCTATCACGTAAGCACTACCGGTTAATAAGGGCTGTCATCTGCTACGTTCTGCTATTAGAGTTTCATGAGAGAAACTCTAAGGAGTAGCAAAGAGTATGGAAGGGAGCGGATGTACATCTACGGCCGTTACCATGATTGGGTAGGAGAGGGGTTCCCATGTGTTTCTGCAGGCACCGATTCGCATGTCTCGCGCTTGTTAGAGGACTAGCGCTTGTGATCTCGTCTCTACAGCCCTTGTATTTCCTTTCCTTCATGTTTGCATTGACTGCACAAGGCATAGATGATACCATACTCTTCCATCCAAGGTGATTGAGGTGATGATGCCCCCTACAGAACAACCTCTAATCTTTCGAAGCACAAAGACCCCTTCATTGATACTCGGCTGTCCCCGGATGTCGACAAATCAGTCTTTGAGCCCCCTACGTTCTCTCTGTTCTTGGCAATAATCTGGGCATAAGCCGGGTAAGAGAAATCCATAAAGGTAAAAGATCCATACGTTCCGAGGTTACATTATCACCGTCAACAAAAATCACAAGATGGAAGAAGAGAAGCCAACATTGTGGCAGGGCACAGGTTGTGAATAGTAGCGGATTACCTTACACGAGATCGGGCCTACATCCTTTCTGATACAGCTTCATGCCAGTGAGGCGACTTGGACGTGGTGTGTCTAGAGCTATTCTGCCCATGCGCAGGGATCCCTAGCGCGGATATACCCGATGATCAACCCTCTAAACTCATCAAGGAATAGTAGGACCTACTAAAACATCTTTATTTAGAATCTCCTCATCTTCTTAGGACATGAAGGAACAGAAAAAATTGGTTGAGCCAATATTTACACCCCTACACCTGGCGAACCTCATTTACCTAGCAATCTCGGATGCGACGAGCGATTTCTGTGCCTTGACCATCTGTATGGTTGTTGGCGTGACCAGTGTCATCTGCACGACCAGAAACCGTTCTTCCACTTGTGAATGTCACAGCGTTTGATTGAGCCGATTCCGGTGAATACCGGGATGACCGCCTCGAACCGTACTTCTCCCAACGCGAGCCTAGTTTCCGCATTCCTCCCCTTCGTCTGTTAGATGAGGAGATGGCCTTGGAGAAACACCTGGTAGTACAGCAACTCATCTTCCCGACCCTGGTATTGTGCGGTGTACGTGGTTCGTAGAGACCTGTGAGCATGGACATATATGCGATGTGACTAGTCATCAACGGATCATCGCATCACTCCCCTTGGGCTCACTTGCCACCAAAGAAGGCAGTAATCTTCCGTGTCCCATCGGTCTTGGATGTCTTTGCTGCACTGCCGTTGCTCGTGGCGCTCCTGGTACCCTGCTTCTTTGCAGGTGTTAAAGTCTTCTTTGCAAGACTCTTGGTAGGCGACGCAGTCGCGATGCGTTTAGATCGCGGCTCGCCTTCCGCGCTACTAGCGACCATACCCTCGTCTTCGTGCTCTCGCTTGATACCTTTTGACTCACACGTATCAGGTACAGGCAACGGCGCATTATCTTCGGTAGTCTCGACTCGGTCAGTCGTAGCACGCGTCTCATTGTCGTCGTGCTCAACTTTCACCATGTTCTTTCCATGAGCCGCCTTGGATTCGGCAGCTTTCTGTTGATTGCCAAAGAAGTTGGCGATGTTGTTCTTGTTCGCAGCGCTGTTTATCGGTACGAGGAAAGAGGGCGAGTTGTTGCCGACCTTGCCAACGTCTTTGCTGACCGGGTAGCATTCCAGCTCACCCTCATACGGTTTCAACAGCTCCTGCAACTCGTTACTCCATTCCGTCCGATTTGGGTCGAGCCAGGTCCGCACTGCATCAGATCCATTGTCTAATATGACAGGCATGCGATCGTGCAGGAAACTGAGCTGCTTGTTCGAATCGGTGGTGATGATGCTGTAGGTAAAGAGCTTCTCGCTAGAGTCTTCAAACTGCACACTGTCCCACAAACCAGCGAAGCACATGAGCTGACCGTCCTTGCGCTTAGTAAAGTGTGGTATCTTCTCTTTGCCCCCGTTCTTCTTCAGCCATTCGTAGAAGCCCTGTGCGACGACGATGCAGCGCTTCTTCTTCTTCATGGTTGTCCACATGCCGCGATCTTCAACAAGGGAATCGTCGCGGCAGTTGATCGTCTTCATCTTGGAGCCATAGTCTGGGTTGCGCTTTGTCCAAAAGGGTACGAGTCCCCACTGCATAGACTGCAGCTTGTACTTTGTGTCTTCGGTCGCACCTTCCTGCTGGTCACCTGTTTCGGGGCCATCTGCTCGGTATACGAGACCGTGGTAACCGGGGGCGAAGTTGTAGCTTTGGCGCACGTTACTATCGTCGTCGGGTACCTCTTCTACAGGCATCTGCGACTGCTCGAGCTGCTGGCGGACCTCAGAAGGCCGCTGGAAAGCTTGTCAGATGGCGCATGGGAACTCGTGTCAAGACGCATACTCACCAGGGCCAGCACGTAGCGACCACACATGGCAAATCGACTTTGTGCATTGCCCGTGAGGTCGAGGCTGCGGGAGGGCAACGCGACGACGGCGCGTTGATGGTTGACTACGTCATGAGGCTTGTGGTCAGCCCTACGCGGAACTCGACGCGACGCGTGGGGCACTAAAAGTTCGTTCCGTCATGCACTCGCTCCACCAAGCGGCGGCCGCATGCCACCTCGCACGTCTTTTTGCCCATTGCCCGGCGCACAATGTTCAGCACGACCATAGCCCGAAGAGCGGCGCCCCGAACGAGCGCATTCACACTCGCACGCTGCGAAGCACGAGCTCCCCTGACAACGCGATGCACATCACCACGACTGCCCGCTAAGCCATGGCCGCGGCGGCCAATACAGCAGCAATTGAGTCGCCGCTACCGGTCGACGATGCGCGAGCAGTTCTCAGAGCAATACCACAAAAGCCCCGTCTTGTTTCCCTTTGCGATTGCGACAATCGCGCTCGTGGCGGGTATCTGCGTCTTCTACATACCCTGGTACTACAAAAACGTCATCATCAAACCCTACCACAACTTCCCCGAGCCCGTCGCCAAGAAGCTGCGGAAAGCCTTGTTCTATTCCCGCGGGAAATGGCTCGATATTCGCGAGGCGAACAAGCATTTCCGGCAGGCGCTTGCGCTCGCTGATGAGATGGGCATGGATCCGTTTAGCGACGAGATCATGGGAGTGAAATATACCATCGCTGCCTTGTTCGAGGACGCCGGGTACTACAGCCTGGCCATCGACGTGTTGGAGATTATGCGGAACGACTGCCAGAAGTGGGTCGACGAGTTCTCGGATAAGCACTGGACGACGGGGAACAGAAGCAGGGTGAAGAAGAATATGGTGCAGATTAATCTCAAGCTGGGCCAGCTCTACGACGTGAGATATGTCAATGAGCCGGAGAATGGAGAGAAGCGACTAGTCGAGGCTGTTGAGAGTGCGCTCAAGGAGCACCAAAGGCGGGAGAGGGACGGTGTTAAGAATGGCGAGGGGCCATGGCTGACCAACGATGAGATGGGCGGAGTGCTAGAAGGTATGATGATACAATGTTTGCCTTGGTATATGCATGCTAACGTCTTGTAGCTCTTGGAACACACTACGAGCAATTCGACTCACACTACCTCGCTGCGCCGCTGTTCGTCAAGGCGCTCCAGCTCTGCCCACCAACATCATGCCACAGCGTCGTCCTAAGTACGTACACCACGCCCCCACGCTCCTCCATACTAACAAATTCCACCACAGTGAACAACATATCCACCTGCCTCGTCCAACAAACTCCTCCCTCCACCACCGACGCCATCACCATGGCCCCCGAACCCTCCGACTTCCCCGTCTCAAACTCCGCTCCCCGCGCCCTCCTCATAGACCAAGCGCGGCAATGGGCCGAGCGCGCACTAGCACAAGCAGCCCACATCAAGGCGCCAGAGCGGAATGAAGAGTGTGATGTGGGTTGTGCGGTTGCGACACATAACTTGGGTGAGTTTTTCGAAATGGAGGGCAAGCTTGGGGAGGCGCGGCAGAGGTACGAAGAGGCGGCTAGTCTGGCCAAGAAGATGGGGTTCAAGGACGGGTTGGTGAATGCGAGAGCGGGTATCAAGAGATGTAAGGATTTGGAGAAGGCGTGATGTGTGAGAGATGGGGAGGAGTGGACATGATGGATGGGAAATGCGTCACGTGCTGCTGGCTTGTGAGATGTGCTGCATGGTCAGAACTATCTGGTAGGCGCGTGTGCGCACATGACACCAGGAGCGGTAGGCCAACATCGAATCTTTGTTGATACCTCTGCGGATTTCTCCCGTTTCAAGCCAGCAACCACTGAACTTGTGGTGCTGTAACGTGCCCGCCAACCAAAATCGCGCTAGCGAGTACATCGCCAAAAGCCTGCTGAGCCTGCGATGAGGTAACATTAGGTCTTTGTATAGCAAGCAAGACGGAAGGGAAATCGACCGCCTCGTAAGAAGACATTGCGTCTGGGCATATGATCCTTGCGTTACCAGTAGGTATGAGGTTAACCCAGGTGACCAGCTCGGGAGTCCATTTCACATCCCATGTCACCACCGAGACTAATATAGACTTGCCCCCTATGTCGTCGACATGAAGCTGCAAGGCCAACTTGTGGTCCTCTTCTGCTTCCGCATCGGCTTCACCATAGAATGCAGTGTGAGCTAACTCTCGAACAGTTGCTGTGTACCACGGACCGACAAGGCCAGAGCCATTGAATGTATAAAAGTACGCTGCATTGCTTATGCCCTGTTCCCGGGCAAGATATCTTGGAGCCCAAGAGAATGGCTGTGGGAGACCACGTAGGCTATGCATGGAAGCTAGCATGGCCACTTCTTGCGGTCGAGAGCTGTAGATATGCATGATGCCGTCTTCGTATGTCCAGTTCGGCTGCCATTGTAGGTCCAGTAGTGCGTAGAAGCCGCGCGCGTAGTCGACATCATTTTCAGTATTGCGATTGGTAGAAGAGAGTGCAATGTCTGCCAGATTAATCCCAATATCTTGGATGGGCTGCAATCTCTCGAATTGTTTCCAAAGTGTATCCCATCTTCTTGGTTCGACTTGAGCTTGCTGTTGCAGAGCGGAAAGGATGTCTACGAAGCTGACTACATGTGTAGCAGTCACTATCAGCGCCCGCTTGGCGAGCTTCGCTTCTTGGTAAGTCCAGATGCGTGTCAACCACATCCCGCAGGTTAGAACTGCAGCGACCCGCAGAGGATCACCAGAAGGGAGATTCAGAGCGAAAGAATCCAACACAATAACTGCATCTGCGTTGCGATACACCGAGTGAAGACTGTTGATTATGAGGGTTTTGATCTGCGTCAAACGGGAGTCGCTACTGCCGGGACCCGACCTTTTGGGGATGGCCAACAGATCGAACCATATCCACTCGTGACCGCACTGAAGCGCCTTGCTCATGATCTTGTTGAAGTGCGACATCAAAAGTCCCCGCTCATCCTGCTCAATCTTTTCATCGTTGAACTCCAAGCCCATTGTCTCAGCCCACACATGCGAGATAGCCGCGTAAGATGAACCGAGTATTCTAAACTGTCCCCACTTGTTTACGCACAAGGCTTGGTTTCGTCGTCCAGCCTCTTCCATCAAGTGCGGAGGGGCGGAGACGAAGAGGGACGAGCTGACCATTTGCTTGTTTACATCTACAAGCCCTGATATCGCTTCTTTTCGCTGCGCTTTCGACAGCCGTGGTATGGTCAAGGGTGAGGTGGCCAAGGCCAATGCGTTCGCAATGCCCATTATCGCCACTTTGCCGGCCAGCTGATAGAAGCGCTGATTTCCTGGCGGTGGATAGCGAGACTCTGGTCCCAAGGGATACAGGCGTCGGCCTTGTAGTGGTGGGTAGTCATGGAACAGCGCGACGACTTGGTCCACGGTCCAGTCGCGGAAGTCGTTAAGAGAAGCCTGTGATGCTCGTACCGGTCCAGAATAGTTGGTGTATAATAACTCTCGTATATTGCTTCTACGAGCTATATCGGCGCTTTGCTCGTCAGTCCAGGTAATAGGGACGTGGTTCAAGACCATTGTGGAGACGACGGGGGAAGTCGACAACTACGGGAGAATCGTCTGAGGATACGGAATACGTATGAATTGCGCCTTTTGGTATACATAGGACAGACGCGCGAACAGTCCAGGGCGTTATGGTCGTGATAGACTGACGCTGGTTCAGCTGGCGCCACAATCGTTGCGGCTGAAACAGCACCACAGCCAGCTGCGACTTCTCGGAGTAACTCTAGTGTGTCTTCAAACGATAGTTGCCTATCCACTATGAGGCGACGAAGATATCTACCCTAGCTATTATGAGGTGACAGGGTATGCATTCCCCGCGCTATATCATGTCACACCACTAGCCTTGGCAGGCTAAGCCTACAAAGGGCGTGCCCCGATCATCTCATGTACCTTAGCATCTAGCATGGATAGCAATACACACGATATACCCACCAAACACTCACATATCAGGCTAGCGTTAGGGTTTACCAGCCTAATTAAGAGCAAAATAAGGCATGCTCTGTGTGCACTCTCTGCTATACTTTCTATCTTATCGCTCATGGCGGTCGCCAAGCCACTAATACCGACATCAACTTCGTTACTTCCATCCTCTTCCTACTTACGTTCCTCATTCATCTCAAATCTTCGACCACTCCTATCTTCGTGCGATGACAAGGCCGAGAGCAAGGCTTGCAGCGAGGTGTCTCATCACTCATTCTGCGCCGCGCACCCAAGCGGCGATTCGTCGGATGAAACACATGCAACAACTGTTTCCTGCAACCCCCACACGTTCGTCAATTCGCAGGATCGTCGTGTAAAAGCGATGATCTTTTCTTTTTGACCGGTATCTTGAGTCTGCCTCAGAGCGCCGGTAGGGTGCCTTTCATCAAAGCTGTTTACAACCACACAGTCGTACCAGTGCTTTGCCCAAATACTGGGGGGATTGCACTGCGAAAGCATAGTGCAGCTTGCAATAACCATCAAATCATGAGGTGGTGCCTATGATTTACTCAGGGATCGCGATACGACAAGTACGCCTGCAGCGAGGCGAGGTTGTTACCCCGCTTGCAGTGCATGCAGACGTCGAAGATGGTGAGTGCCAATGAGCGCTGGTTGGCAGACGCTTGCAATTTCAATAAAACCATCAGTTCACCGGTCAATATGCAGGTATGGCAAATTTCGTTGTCCTTCTTTGTGTTTCCGCACGATCTCGTTGTCTGTATATTTCCACAGTCTTTCAGCATCTTGGATGATTCAAGGATCTTTACCAAAGCCACGAAAAGAAAAAATAGCATTTAAAAATGGACCCCGTGAGTCTCGCCATCGGGGTAATCGGGCTGCCGGTAGCAATTGGTGGAGCGGTCAACTTCCTTCGAAAAACTGTCCAGTCTTTCGAAAATGCGTAACCCGAACTTCGGAATCTCGTCATGGAAAAAGATCTATTCGTCGGAATATTCGACCCTTTTCTCGACGTACTGGATGGAGATCTGTCTCCTACAACGGACACTTCGAAAGTGAAGCGCGATTTGATATATTATACCAAAAACTTAATGAAACAGTTCAATAGTCTGCGCCATCAAGTGCAGGCAATTGACAAGGATCTAAAGTACGATTATTCCTTGGGCGAAAGGTTTACTGTCTACGTCATATGGAGGAAGAGCACGAGTACCATCAAGTATTTACGAGCCTCGCTCAGCGTTGCGAGGCAGAGCATCGTGGCTTTTACAAATATTAGTGTTATCAGAAAGCAGAATGAGGAGCTAGCTCATCTCAGATCTGCGTTGCCTCTAACCGAAATACAACGCATTGAGTCGACGTACGGCATGGCAGTGGAGAGACGTATTGAGGTGGTGGAAAAGAAAGTGTAGGTTGTCAGATAACGTCGATGAGGACTATGCTAATTTCCCACAGTCGTAGCCGCTGTGCTCAACAAGACAAGATCGACATAGATATGCAGGAAGCAGTGGTAGAAGTTGGAATACACCAAAGGAACATAAAAGATCAGGCTTTTACCCCAGAGACACAACCCCTATTACAACTCAAAAAATCCGTAGACCAATACGTCGACCGTGTCGTTGTCCAAGACAGATCTGATCGGAGAGCTCGGCGAAGAGATTGTAGAAGCTCAGTTCTCATGTCTGAGTCGAGTGCTACTACGCCAACACAATCGACTCAGCCTTTGGATCATCCAAGGCAAGCACCAGATTCGCTTCCAACATCGCCCGAACCATCTATAGCAAGAAGCCCTAGTGTAGAGGTACAGCCCGCGGAAAGCAAACCATCACCTATCATTCCAGTACTCTGTTCGCTCCGCAAGTTTCAACCACTACGCTTAACGCCGATCGAACCTAAGCAGATGCCATCGTCCGGACCACCACCTGACACACCTTTGTCTCATCTACCAAAACCAGATGTCCCGCCGGCCGATGAAGTCAGATGGATTATGCATGTCGATCCTAAAATCCTGGGACAGGATGAATATGATTCCGAAGATGGGATGTCTGAAGAAGATGTACCAGCAGAGGAGCAAGCTACAGGATCGAAGCCAAGCATATGGAAAAATACCACCGGTGTATTTGAGGGAGACATGCCAAATAGTTTGCGCATACGGCGGCAGGAGAGTCGGTCACCTTAGGACCTTTAGTAAGGTGTAAAACAAATAGTCGCGCGATGCGCTTTCAACCAAGATAGCACTAAGATAGCTTGGGAGCTCTCAGGTCCACTCCGGCGATGAGATTGTATCCATTGAGGAATCCAGTTTTTTCGCCGCCGTGTAGACCTGTGGCTTACTTGTCGATATCTGCCGCTGAACCTCAATATTGCTGTTCCGTTGCGCCCCAGGGATCGTGGCATGCGTGCGCGCAGGCATCGCCTGCATTTCTACTTCTTCAGCTGCATCAGGCATCGTGTTCCATGTCGATGTTCTGCTGTACATCTGTCCCCTCCCATTCAGATCAACGTCCGGTATTCCCAATTCCCGTGGCTCTAGACGTGAGCGTGGCTCACCTCGTGTGCGATCCCTCACACGCTCGTTGTCATATATATTTCGATCCCCGCCAGCCCACCACTGAATTTCTTTCTCAGTAAGGAATCCAGGAAAGAATTCGTCAAGTAAACGGACCCCAGCACCGCCGATAGTGGCTTCCAAATCCATGAGGCCATCCATGACCTTCCGCGTCGCGATTGTGTCAACATGACGAAGAGGTAGATCACGTCGCTCTGGCTTCCGTGCTACAGCTCCAAGCATAGCGTTCTGCAACATGCCTAAAGACCCGACGACGACGAGATACCAACTGTGCGATCTTAAACCTGCGACGGTAATAAGCAACGCCACCCAGAAGACGATCTGGCAGAAAGACGCGAGACGAGTGATCCAGAGACCGGCAGGTAGTCCTTGCCACATAATCGTTCTTCGTGCCGTACTTTCATCCTGGTGCTTCAATCCTTTCCCGCCTTTGTCTTTCACGGGACGTGACAGGACGTGACTTTTCTTCCAAGCACGATCAGAGCGTGGACTCTCTCCTGCTGCTAACTCTTCCAGATCCAGGCAGTTTCCAGCACCGTAGATGATCATGATCTCTCGGGAGCCATTGCCACTTGTGAGTGCTATGTGCTTTTGGCTATCCTGTTTGAACGGTAGCTTCTCGATTCTCCATTGTGGTAGTTGACCTGCGAGAAACGCCGCAGCGATGCCGGTGCTCGTGACGAGAAAGATACCCCATTCACCATCTATTGCTAACGGGATAGCTGCGACTCCAAGTTGTACTAAGGTGACCATCAGCCAGCATAGTTCCGACATGTGGATCGGAGCTGAACGAGATTTCCTCTTTTCAGCCACGTAGATGGATATGCGGATGCCATATGCAGCGTCTGGTTCATGTTTATTCATAAAAACCTCGTTGTCTCGTAAGATGCGTCCGAGCACCCAGTTTCTGTTCTCTCGCATGTATGAAGACTTGAGGTTGAAGACCTTGACTGGGTAGTCTGGCACAGGCAGTAAGCGTCCATCACCAAGTACACGAATAACAGTGCTGAAAGAGTACGCAACCCATCCGAATGAGAAGCATACTGGCGTTATCCAACCTCCGGCGGTTTGCGCAAGGGCAGTTTGAACGATGTCACCGCCAATGATAAGCAGAAGTGATAAAACATCGCTAGGATTCGTCCACTGCGCAGACAATTGCGAGACGGTAGAAAAATTGTTGGAAGCCGACATGATTAAATATAGTTAGTATTTCTTGCTTTGGGTTGATGGATACGGTCGCAAGATCTTTCGACCGGCCATGAGGGTTGTTTTGTGAGGGGTAAGCGTCATCAGGCTGAAGCTCAGCTCTGCGCCCTGCGCGCCTTGATACGCCTCGTGTTGCGCCCGTGGCGCCGCCACATTGTAATTCGCTCAGCTCCGCTGCATTTTTGGCGAGATAATCGCCTGATATGCATGCATGGGTGCGATGGTCACCACAACGATGCAACGACCGGTCGAGACTCGACCACACCCACTTTGGGGGAACAATGCTTTCTTTTATCGTGAATAACTTGCACATGTATTAAAAATGTAACATCGCATGCTCGACAGACATGCAACAAAGGTGCGCCAGGGAAATGCCTGGAGGATTATGCTTGTTTGTCAACGAAACAGCAGTTTCTTCAAACTAAATTTCCGATGTTGATTAGAAACAGATGTCGGCGTTCTGTTGGGTGCATTGATGGGTGGGTCGACTTCTAGTCTCGGATCGCTGGTTCCTATGACCTGAACTTTATCGAGATCTGTCGTAGTTGGTGATGCAGCACGCGAATGCACGCTAGCTACCATACCAATCGGAGTAACAGGTACATCGATTGTCCTTGCATCGTCGCTCAAATCTGCTTCTGTTCCAGCTGTTGATGTTCCTCTCTCTGATTCACCTTGCACACCTGTCTCTGCCGCTCCTCTATTGCCGAACGGACTGTTTCTTGTACGTGAGGGTTGTGTTTGCGGAACTTCCGACGTTGACTGCGCTTCCTCCCCATTGCCTTCCTCTACTGAAGTGATGCGGCAGTCGACGTACCATCGTTGATCTTCCTCAAGGACTTCACCACATATTATCTTGGATTGAATATTGGGTAACCGACTTTGTAGAATCTCGTTCCTCTTTTCCTGTATCTTTTCATCGGATAGTTCACGTTTGAGAGTGATTCTATGTCGGATGTACACAGCGAAGATGCGTTTCACGTCATCCTTGCCTAGCTCGCGCTGCTTGACCGTCTTGTGGATCTCAACGAGCAGACCGATCTCAGCTCTATGACGCGGTCTTGGCCTGCATAGAATTATTGCAAGATCTTCGCTACGAGTCTCGTTTATGATACCCCTGTTTGGACTATAGTCCGTGCTCGCGAACTCCGCGTGGTACCACTCAGTCAATGTATTGTCGCTTGGAAACCAAAATCCTCCTCCATCGGCTGGTCTCAATACATTGTCCCTTTTGATACAGTGGAGAAGGAAGCCAGGATACTCAACTGAAAGACCGTAGTCGTTTGGTGCGAGCGTTGCAGGTCTCGAGATGAGGGATATAGGATCAGGATGATCGACACCGTGGGCAGACATCCATGTTGTGGGCGCCCAGCCGAACCCGATCTTCCTGATGCGGTCGCCCGGAAGGAATATTATGCCGGGGGGTATGGCACCGGGAGAATTTTCTTCGAGAACCTTCCAAAAGGTCACCATCATATCTTCAAGTAAAGCCTTGTATCTCGGATCGTTGTGTTCGAATGGATTTTTTTTGTACGAAGTCTTTTCGGACTTGAGGTTTAAAAGTGTCGCAAGTGCTAGTGTTTCGTGCTCTTTGTGGCTTGTTGTCTGGAATGCGCGTCCCAGTCAGTTCAAGTGTAAATCAAGACCATTGCAGACTTCGTACGTACCCTCCATTGTGCTGCTTTCCAAACACTAGCAATGAGACCCACGCCGTTCGTGGACGTAAGTCTGTGTATGCGTGCTTTACGATCCGGCCCGAGAAGATTGTTATAATAAATCTGGGCTGTTGCTGGAAGGTTTGAGATCAATTCTGTTTCGGTGTCATTGTAGAGGTCCTCGATGATGTCAAGGTCAACCAGTGGAAGAGCATCTTGGCCACTTTTTTTGAAAGCGAACAACAATTTTCGGCTGAGAAATGCTTCTTGTAATGTCCAAAGCCGACGCATCCAACCACTTGCCAAGATCCGCATAGCAGTCGTTGTGTAGTCTCTGTCATCCCAAGTCATGTCGCCCAGTCCATTGTCGATAACAATAGTGTACTTCGCCTTCGAAAAAACGTTATGAATCTGAGCGATAGCCTTGGTCCGAGCAACTTTTTGCTCTTCTGACTTTCCCACAGGGATCACAAGGGTATCTATCCAAAATGGGAGTGGTTTCGCGTTTTTCCATGCCTGGCCTCTCTTGTGTGGCATGCGCGACCTCTGGGCCCATTTCAGTAGGTCGTGAAAGTATTGTAGCTGACAGTCATACAACATGTTATCATTTTCGTTGCCATAGCCATCTGACCATACATGTGAGATTGTAGCGTATTCGGGAGATAGGGTGTCGTCGGTTAGTTCCAGTTGAAGCTGTTCGCTTTCGGTAGATGACTGCAACCTCAGCAAAGGAATCTTGCCCGCAGTGATGAGTGCGATAACATTTCTCATGTCTACACCGCGCATCTGGCAAGCACTGGTTCCCTTTCCATCTGTGCATTGAGGATGATGTTTGGTCGCGTATTCCTTGCTGTTTAGGGGATCTTGAGATGTAACCTTGCAGTCATCGACTTCGTTGCAGGCACCGTGACCTTCGAATGATACGACGCCTACATGCGATGCATAAACACCCAACAAGGCGGTAGCGTTATATCGCAGCTGAGTTCGGAGAAGTTTGATCAGTCTTGGGCACCAATGATCCTGTTTCATCCACCTAGTCACGGCCTCGGGTGTTCCCCAACCCTCTTCCGTATCTCCGTACCAACCCCGTACATGAAAACCAGTCTGTTTGATGATATTCGCTTTTGCGTTCGTCAAGGTCTCTCCGATGATCATCAAGGATAAAGCAAGTTCCGGTGCCAGATGCAGTGGAGACCGTTTCTCATTGTTGCCTCCCAGATTCTCTAGCGAGCAGTTGGTATTGACAACCTTCCGGGCCAAGTCCAGGGTGAGCTGGGCACGAATCATTCGCATCTTCCGGCCACGAGCGTTGTCGGAATTCATCTCCCTGATTCTCCAGTCTTGTAGAATTTGTGGCAAGCATTTGGTGATCACATTGTCTTCTTCCTCGGCAACAAGCAGCTTGAGCTGGGGCTTGAATTTTGGGGCGTCTTCGTCAAACACCACAGCTGCAATCAGCCCGAAGAACAGCCACGACTGCATGAATGTTGAATACCTCATGGTTAAGTCCCCTGGAAATGTAATTATCGACTCCTGACTGGGTGTGACTCTTCCGGTAGACGTGTTAAGTTTCCAGCCTTGTTGGTTAGGGAACTCCTGAAACGAGCAAGTGCCGTCGTAGGTATTGCCATGGTATTCAGGAACGGCTCCTTCGGGTAATCTCAGGCCAAGGTGATCCATCTTGGACAGTTGAAGACTCGTGTGTGAATGTTGGCGGGTGGCAAGGACGATCGCAATTTGGCCGTATATGTACGATTTGCATGAGTCCATGTTTTCAGCCTTCTCCTCTCTATGAGGTAGAGCCTCCGTGCTCGCTTACGATGGCTGCGGTCGTGCACTTCAATCGCGCGATGGCCGGCAGAATGGTGTGGTTGATGAAATTTGTCATTGGCTAGAAGATTCGGCTGTACCAAGGATGTCCCACGAGCTGTAATCTTTGGCTTGAACTGGGGCTATCGCTTATGGTGACCGCCATGTTGCTCATTGGGGCGAGATCTCGAGAGCGGCGCATCTGGCTGCAGTCGCAAGGAGTCGCAGCCTGTGTGGGTGGTCGGGTCGACGCGCAGCTGAGTCTAGACATTGGAGTGTTATTGCGACGGGCGCTGCCCGCACCAACACCAACGAGATTGCATCACTTCACAGGAGCAGCGACTGATTTTGAGGCACTACAGGATAATCACCAAGTATTACTCACACGATTTCGTTGCCTTGGTAAGCATGATGAGGCGACATGAGGTGTTGAGGCGCGTAGAAGGATCGAGGGAGAAAGAGGTGGGGGGCTGTGTTGCCGCAGCTGATCGGGGGCTGAGCTTGGCGGTAACAAAGCATATGAGAGTTTGCCTGCCCACTCGCGCAAATTACGCGTTCTTCCTTCTCAAAAAGTAACCATACTCGTTTCGAGACTTCCTCTGTTGGACAACCGATTACGTTCTCAGGCCACTGAGCCTACACTTCGGTGTCTATATCCAGGTAGCGATCGATATGACCAAGCACCACCGATTAGGTTCCCCACTGCCACTGCCCGGTAGAAACATATTTCCTCCTTGGTCGACCTATCCATCAACACCTAATGCTCGACGAGCATTTTCAGACCTAGAGTATGCTTTGTACCCAACTTCACTTGCTTGTTGTTCACGCATTACAGCATCGTACTCGTACACGGGTGTCGAAATCGCCGCGATCGCATCACGAACAGGCTCGAGAGGAGTCTCCACAGGAGTGCAAAGACGATAACCGAAAAGCTTGAGGGATGCCGAGCCCACGTATATGGTTATGACGCATCGAGAGTACTTCACAAAGGAAAGGAGAAACTGGAACGCAAAGGTCAGGAGCTTCTGACTAACATCAAAGAGAAATGTGTAAGTCGTGGCGCTATGATCGTAACACAGGTCTGACTGATTTCCAAAGGGTACCAAAGTAGTGATTATAGCACATAATAGCTCAGTCTGGACTGTTCAAAGCGCGATGGTACAGATGCCGTACAGCCAAAGCGATCTCGAGGTTCCTGTAGGGATTGTGTTCTTTGGACTACCTCACCAACCTGCATGCGGTCAGTGGAACCAGGATGAATGGGATTTTTTCTCGCAAGACCTTGCGAAGCATCTCAATAGACGGGAAGCAAATCTCAAACCTGATGTGAAGCTCGACTTCCCAGCAATAGACAGCACGATGTCGAAATTCGATTCCAGGCAGAAACAGCTGGGTCAGCACGTGCAGACTAAGATGATCTCATGTTCTGGCACAAGAGTGGGCAATTCGCTTGTTTCTTTCGAGTCGTAATCTCTGACAGGCACGTAGGTTACTCAGCAAGCTGTGAGAAGAGGCACTAAAGACTCTGACGAAAGCACTTCATCCACAGGATCATCTGAACATACCGGCACTATGCTTGTGAGTATAAATGAATCGGAGCTTCACGATATAATAGGATTTCTCAAGCAAGCATCAGCAAGTTCGCCTGAGTCGAGACCGGCTATGTCCATATGGAAGTCAAGACCTAGCAGCACTTCATCAGCTCAATGGATTCTCAATCGAAGACCCTCAATCGCGCTTCGAGGACCTCCTATCGAAAGACGAAAGCCTGATGATGTAGCATGTTCTATCCCTTATCATGGATCCGCATCTACGACTCGCGATAGTCCTACCCACCCCATATCAAGTCTATCTTCTGGCAGATCTGGTACCGTTCTTGAAACAAGCCTCTCACAGGTTTTGGGCAGTACCACGGATCCAACTGCTATAGTTCAATCAATACAGGAAGCATCTCAAAGAACGCCTAAATTATCCAGCATACGTGAGAAGGATGTACAGAGACTCAACGATGTCGGAGAGAGTCTAAAAGATAGCCCCTACAAGAAAGAACATGTGTGGGTGTCTCACGCCTCACGCAACACTTCTGGGAACAGTGGAGAGATCTCAATGGATAAATCACATAAATCATTAGACACGGAATCACTGCAGCGTGGTCAGACTCTTGCGGGATGGTACTACAGAAAGGGCGATCTTGATGAAGCAGACCAGCTGTACAAGAACCTCCTCGTCCTATATGGACCTATTAACCCCCCAAACAGTATAGTCTTCGGGATAAGACTCCATATTGCCCAGATCAGATGGTTCCAAGGTGGTCATAGGGAATCAGAACAAGACTTTAAAGCTCTTAACGACATGGTCGACAACTTTTTCGACGAGGCCTTGATATGTAAGACGGCAAAATGGCTAGCACTCTCGCAGTGGAAGCAGGGCAAATACACCGAGGCCAAGGCGACGATTCAGGGCTGTGTTGATAAGGATCCAGACGAAAGAAAAGGGAACAAAGCACTTCTTAGCACGCGAGCACTCATTTTGGCATCGGCTGGATCGTTCAAGCGAGCTCTCGAAGACAGTAATAAGGCGATAGGAGGTGAATCAGGTAAGCTCGACCGAAACGAGCTGCCAGAGACGCAAACCATCATTTACAACGTCAATCACGCCCGTGTGTTGTGCGAAATTGGAAGATATAAAGAAGCTGCCGAGAAGAACAAAGCGGCTCTGAGCAACTTGCAGAAGCGCTGGGGACCAAAACATTTCATCACTCTCGACGCTGCTAGCCTCCGGGCCTGGTTGTCAGTTGTTATGAGCAACACATCGGGGGCGGGAGAGGAGGTTCAGCAAACGTTGCGTCAAATGAGGGAGCGGTTGGGAGAAGATCATCCGTCAACATTACAGACTGTACAGACTCTGGTGCTGGCTTACAAGAATGACGGCCGATACTCGGATGCAGAGACAACCGCACGCTATCTTCTCGCCAAATGTGAGGCTAACAAAGAACTTGGGCATGCACATCCGCAAACACTCAAGTCAAAAACCATACTTGCTGAGGTACTGCTTGCTGTAGGAGCATGGAGGGAAGCTGAAGAATATCAGAGAGAGGTTGTCAAAGATGAAAAGGCGACCTATCTCCAGAGACTCACCCTGGCAAATATACTTCGGGAGGTTGGGAAATGGGATGAAGCTCGTGATCTCGCCACCAACATACTGCTGGAACAGTTGCACAAGTTCAGCAGTGACGAGGAGAAGGACTCTTACAGCGAGCATGATCAAACGCAGGAACTCTCTGGAGAACAGATCTCTCCCAACGACCTGAGACATATCCTCCACAAGTCAAAGTACGTTCGAGATAAGCTGCATAAACTACCACTAGGACCTTTCGATCCTACAGCAGGTCCAGACCCTGTCAGGGTATACCCATCGTTAGTTCAAACGATGCAGTGCGTTGCGCTATGCGAACAAGTACGAGATGATGCAAATCTTGCGTTCTCAGAGGCTTTATTGGAGTCAATTCACGACATCTGCGATCGGAGACTGGGCAAATTCCATCAATACACTGTCGCTATTGAGCACGATTTGGCTGTGAACCATCGGCTCAGTGGGAAGTTCTTAGACGCCCGGAAAGTCATTACGCATGTCGTTGAACAACGACGTAATACTCTGGGAACAGACCATCCAGACTATCTGCTCTCCAGGCATCAATTCTCTGTCATTCTGCTTCGTTTGTCGAAATGGCAAGAAGCATTGAAGGAGCAAGAGTCCGTCTTACGAGCTCAAGAGTTTCTATTGGGTGCTCTTCATCCTATGACCGTGCTTTCGCGCTACACGCTTGCTGGGATCTATCATTCTCTGCATCGTTACAAAGAGGCAGAGGATTACCTTGCTAAGGTCATCGAAGATCAAAGGCGTATATTTAATCCAACGAGAACTGAACCCGGGGATCACGCCGTTGTTATCCGCAGTCGAGCTCGGCTTGCTTTAGTTCAGCTTGACAGAGCGCTGACTGAGAAGAACGACGCGTCGATCGAGCAGAAAAATGCATTGTTCGACAGCTCTAGAATCGAACAAATGGCTGTGGTCGAACACCGATCTCAACATCTGGGAAGCAACCACCATTTGACACAAAGTTCCCTTAACGACTTAGCTCAGATTGAGCAAGCATCAGGGAATATAACAAAAGCCGAAGAGAAATACGAGTCGCTACTCTCGACTATCAGTAGCCGCGAGAACAAAAGTACGAACAGTAAGAGTCACGAACGTATCCTAGCCTTCCAAGTAAAGTCCAACCTAGCAACATGCTTCTACGAGATGGAGCAATACCAGAAAGCAGAGAAGCTGCAAAACGAGCTGTATAGCGAGCTGAGAAGAGACCAGGGTACTGATGATCGATTCGTGGCAAGTGCGTTCAATCTCGCACTGACTTGCAAAGCGCTTGAACAATACCAGAGAGCATGTAAACTACTGAGAGAAACTGTCAAGGCGTCGCAGGATCTTCTGGGCGATAGTCATCCGCAAACACGAGAACTGAATAATACTCTGACGGAGTGGAACAAACAATACGCTGACTCCGATACAGTAGACAGAACAAAGGATTGGAGTCGAAAGAATTCGGAAAATTTCGCAAAGAATGATAGATTGACAGATGCAAGTATAGCATTTCTTAGTTGACGCGCGACAGATGTTACATAGCGTATCGGATATGAACATCTTGTATCTGGTCTTAGATGACTCTTGCGTAGAATGATAGCCCTAGAATCCAAGTGACATGCTTTCGTCTCACACCTATGTTCGTGTTGCATCTCACATCTCCTATCGCTTAGGTTTCAAGTGTACAAGCTTGCATCGATGAGAGGAATCCTGAAACCCACCTTCCATACAATGGTCATGTCCTCCTAAATGACCACGTAATTTCATGAGCGCGGCTGTCGCTTAACGACAACCTCAGAGGGCTGTTTGTGCAAGTGGCACAATCACATTTGCTGGTGCAAATCAGCAGCTAGACCTACAGTCCTTGCCGAGATCGGCTTATCGCCTTTGCCACTCCAACAATGGTTATCGTAAGCGAGCTGCATTTGAGGCAGCGACTGCAGGTCCCAGCCTTCTGCCCTCGACAACGACGCCTGCCCACCTCACGCTTGCTTACAGTTTCTGTATCATTCACTTCATTCATACATCACACGAATCACACTACATTGATTAGATCGGCGCATGTCATAATTTAAGATAGCAACCACATACAATCCGCAGCCTTGTCAGCGAGCATGTCAGAGCAGGCTGCCTCTGCGTCTAAGCAGTTGAACCTAGTATCAACCACGGTATCGGACCAACATTCGGGAAATCACTGACTGTCTACAGTTTGGATCTACGGATGTGGCCTTTGTAGATGACAAGGAAATCTGTGAAACGTGTCGCAATATCGATTTTGATGACCTGCTTCAAAATCCCCAGCAAGAGTACATGGGGACATGGGCGCAGCCGTCACCATACATCAAGCCCTACGACATGCGATACTCCGAAAGTTGTCATCTCTGCTGTCTGATGTTTCAGGACATCTCTGCAGAAGATAAACAGAGAAGATTCGAGCTGCGATCATATTCGCTTAAGAACAACTATCGCTGGGCCGCGAAGACCGACGTTTATGACCGAGATTCTGTCTTACTGATGATAGGTCTGCGGATACCTCCTTTCGATCCCTACGATCCTTTCGATAACATCTATAATCCATCTGAACCATATAAACGACCGGTATTCTGTAACCGAGCGAGCGTCAGTCCGCAGGGTTCGCATCGTCCTCAACATGTACAGGAAGACTGAGACTGCGCCAAAGCACGCTTATGGTTGGACACTTGCCTCAGGAGTCACAGAGCTGTGTGCAAACAAGACTTAGCGCAAATTCCCGGCATGAATCTGATAGACTGCGAGAACATGATCATTGCCAAAGCTGTGCAAGGAATGCGGTGGATCGCTCTGAGTTACGTGTGGGGCATAGATGCCCAAGTAGAGGATTGCCAGGGTTATCGCGAAGGGTCGGGTGTATCGTTCAAGACTCCCGAGACGATCAAGGATGGTATCCGCGTCACTTTGCAGTTAGGATATCGTTACCTATGGGTCAACGAGTACTGTATTGACCAAAGAGACGACAATCACCGACAGGAACAAATTGGCAGCATGGATCAGATCTATCGAGGGGCAGACCTTACCATCGTAGCCGCAGCTGGTGACAGCAAAATATATGGTCTACCAGGCGTTGCGTCTACGAAACGTAAAGATAGAAAGATCGTTCACATAGGGGATGTTGTCGTTTTCTCGAACGGGCCCCGCCCAGATCGTGAAGTCAAAGAGACAAAATGGTTCACTCGAGCATGGTAAGATAAATACAACCATGTAATCGTGATACCAGGTAAACTGACATCTCGTGACCATAGGAAATTCCAGGAAGGGCTCTTGAGTACTCGTTTGTTGATGTTTACGGAGCATCAGACACTGTTCTACTACGTATCCAGTCGTTGGGAAGAAGGTCGTGGAACTATAGACTCTGACTCAATCCTCCAACACCAAACAAACGCACATCATGATTTCGAGGGTTTCTACGATAGTATAGCACCTCTGAGGTCGTCAGAGTGGGACTGGAAAGAGCTCCCAAATTTATTGAATCATTACAGTAAACGAAAAATCACCAAAAAAGCCGATACTCTGGATGCATTTTTAGGCATCATGAACCATCTACGGCGGTCACGGCCGACTGCTCATCATCTTTGCGGCCTTCCGTTCTTCAAACAACCTGGGAAACAATCAATTACCTCGCAATGGGATTTACTTGAAGGCACTGTCACTGCTGCGCTAGCGTGGCATGCACCTGCATGGCATGCACCCGAATTCTTTTCCAGCTCGTGTCACGAGCGACGATCCACATTTCCCTCATGGACCTGGGCCGGGTGGAGCGGACCGGTGACGTTCTGGAGAGCCACCATCAATGACAGGATATTCCGATCTTGTTTGCGGCACACACATCTCGAGTCCACTTCTGGAAAGTTAGTCATGTCTTCCACGCTTCACGAGGAAAGCGTTCAACGGGAGCTCGATACCGTTACACTGATCCAGTTCGAAGTGCATGAAATACCATCCATTAGCTTCTCAGTCACACATGACGGATTGGAAATTTCTGGCTTCTTGGTCACAGAACCTCAACTCACACATGTTGATTCAAATACGGCATCGATCAATGCCTGGTGTCGTGATCACTTACACGAAGGTGTATGTAGAGGTATATGGTCATGCTTAACATTGTGCTGTGGGTTACATCATGGGGAGATGTACGAATCGATCTTCGTGCTTGTCGTTTGCTGGAAGGCAGATCAAGTGACTGCCGAGCGCGTAGGTTCATTCGTGCTTCGCCCACATCGATCGGCTCTTGAGCCCTTGGGGGAAGATTGGGTGTGGCGCCGTGTCAGACTAATCTGATCGAATATACTCATGGTAAGACGAAAATGAAATCTTACCCATGGTCTCGCTGACTAAGAGGATTGATAGGATCTGCCGGGAGTGACATAAGAAGCGGGGTGAAAAAATAGGCTGTGGGATGTAGTCTGTGGAGAGAACTTCTGGCAAGCATCGGTATTGGACTACATTGCCGAAAATGTTTTGGAATACGTTTCAGTCACCATCCAGCATATGAGTGTAAAGCAACAAGCAGCACATAAGCAATTCAAGTCAAAAAATGTTCATAAAGAAAGATTTGCTTCTCTTGGTTTGAACTTCCTTAGACTAGATATACTACCTCAACTTCCATCCATATACCTAGCATCCCGCCAATCTACCCAAACCACTAACCACACTTCCCAATCCCTCCAGCGAGACCAACTCGAACCCAAAGAAAGGGTGAGTCAAGGTCTCTAGCCGAAAAAGAACCAAGAGTACAGTGGGCATGTCAACGAGCCAAGATACTGTGTAACGAGAAAGAGAGAGCCTCGAAAACCATCATGCCAAGCAGAAGAAAAACCCTGACGTCCCACGACCAGAAGAGGACTAAAGAAAAAGAACGCCGATGCCCTATACCCTATACCCAACGTCCCGAAACCTAATGACCCAAAACACCCGTAACAATGCAAAAGTGTACCCCGACCATATCCATCCATCCATCCATCCAAAACAAAACAAAAAACAATCCTTCTTCACCCAGGAATCCTTCCTTCCTGATCTAATGTGCACCCCTCCACCCCGCGAGCGCATTAAAACTAACATCCCCCTCCATGCCCAAACTCTCCTCATTATCCCCAAACCCCTCCCACGGCAACTCATCCTCACTCTCCTCATCTGTCTTGCCTCGACCACCTCTTCTAAACTCGACACTCTCATCACCTCCATCCTCACCGTGATGATCGCCACAGTCCGAGACTTCATGTTCAGACACAAAGCTTCGAATAGTAACCTTCTTCTTCTCCTTCTGAGCAGGAGCAGCAGCAGCAGCCGTATTAACAGCTTGAGTAAGCTCTTCAACCTCCTCCTCACTAACATCTTCCTGTCCCTCAAGCACATCATGCAGCCTATAAATCTGCTGGTCTAACCAAGACAACCTACGCATCAAATCTTGAATACTAACGTCGATAGCCGCGCGGCGGCGAGCACCTAGGCTAGGATCGTGCTCGCTCAGCATAGCTTGCTGGACGGCTAGTTCGGCAGTCAAGTGTATGCGCTCATCATTGAGTCCCTTGACAACCGTAGCAAGAGCCTCTCTAGGAGATTGCGCAGGCCGCATCGTAGCATCATCTGCTTCGTCGGCTGACATGCGTTCCGACACTTTAACCAACTTGGGCACGACGAGAGCAGCAGTAGCCGTCGTGTAACCCTCGCGGCGACACACGGTACAATTATCATTGTCGTGTTCCTTGCTGATGACGAGCTTGGTGGTAGTAGTAGCAGCAGTAGTAGTGTGTGTTTTCACTCCGGTAGTAGTGGAAGAAGCAAGTTTGATATCCGGTAGGATAAACGCACTTGTCATTTCCGTGGCGGGCGCACTCCGCCTTCGCCTTCCAGTGTTGCTGAGCATCGACGCATCAGACATGGCTGACTGGCGAGTTTGCGTTGCTTCGGCATCCGCGTCGTCGGCGGCGGTGTCTGCATGGGACAGCTTGCCTGTGTCTTCGTCAAAGTGCGTGGTGGCGGTGCGCTGTGTGGTGTCTTTGAGGCTAGACTTGCGTACAAGAGAGGGTCGACGTGAATGCGATGTGCTCTTTGCACTTGCCACGGACCGCCCTGTATCCTCGCGAGTCTGTCGCTGACTCCTCACAGTGTCTTCCCTCATTTGCTCTCCAGTTTGAGTTTTACCAGCCCGCTCATTCGCACGCTGTTCCTCCAGCTCGCGCCTCAACCGCGCGATTTCCTCCTGGGGGAAGAAGCTCAGTTCCGTGAGGCTCAGATCAGTGGGGGGTTGAACCGTCATCGTCGTCTGCCTAGTAGAAGAAGCCGGGTTCCGCGAGATACGTAGAGTGGCGCGTGGCGCAAGAGAGAGATCGGTGGTCGATTCCACATCGCTCTCTGCGCGCGCATGCTTATCGGCTGGGACAGGTGCAGAAAAGCTGCGAGTTGAGAACCTCGAATGTCCGGTGAACGACTTCCGTGGGCTTTCCTGATTGGCAACTTTGCTGTTACGGACCTCCTGCTGAACGCGACTCCTTATTCGCGTCCGTGTATCTTCGCGGCGATAGCTAGGCTTGTCTTCGAAGATGTGCTCGGTATCGTTCTCTACCCTAGCTTTCCTTGCAGCAATCTCACGCTGTCGAATCTTGCGCTGTAGTTCCGCCTCTCTCCTCGCCCACTCCTCATTCTCCTCGTCTTGCTGAGCTTGGAGTTCTCGGAGTTCGTTTCGGAGATTCTCGTTGTCTAGACGCATAGCTTCATTTGTACGCTCTTGAGTCGTCGTATCCTCAAACAGCCGAATAGTATCGTCCCGCCTCCCAACCTTTCCTCTTAAACTCTCTTCCTGCCTCTCCCAGCGCTTGACATCCTCTTCGCGCTTCCTCTTCAGTTCCTCAACCTGGGCCTTGAGTAACTCATGGTCGGACTTCAATCTCGCGTACTCGGCGTGTTCTTGACGTGCCTTGCGCAGCTCCATGTCTCTGCGAGTCAATTGCTGAGTGTTTTCGTCCTGTTGAGCGCGCACGCGAGCCAACTCTGCGTGCAGGTTCGCGTTCTCCCTCTGAGTTGCGTTTGCGGCTTGGTCAAACTGTTGGCGGAGCTGGGTCGTCTCTTCTCGGTGGTGGGACAAGTCTTGTTCGAGTTGATCGCGCAGAGATTCGTTCTCGGCACGAAGGGTGTCAATTTCCTGGCGGAGTTCATCGTTTTCCTTGGTCAAGGCATTCTTCTCGATCTTGAGCTCCTCGCAAGTCTGGAACGCGACACCCAGCTGATGGGCCATGTTATCCCGTTCGGTGCTCAGACGTTTCTTCTCGATCTCGAGGACGGCGGATTTGCGGTCGGCGCGATCGAGCTTCGTTCGAAGGGTCTGTACAGTCGCGTCAAGACCTGCTCGTTGTCAGTAAAGTCCTGGAACTTATGTGTTTTGGAGGAGTGTGATAGTAGACGCAAATCAGAATAGTAAGTTTTCAACAATAGTTTTCAGACAGGGATAACTGAATGATAACATTCGACATCATATTGTGCAGAGAGGAACAGACAGGAGGAGTGGCAACTTACGTGTCTTTTCGACCTTCCAGCCGCTTTTCCCGCCAGCGTCAGAGTCTTGCGCGCTGTCGCTTCGTCGGAGCTTCTCCTGGGCTTGCGTAGTCGCTCTCAGCTCGATCAACTCCAGCTCTTGCTCATCAATCTTCTTGTCCTTGTCTTCACGCTCGCGCTCCATGTCCGCAATCTTCTCCTGCAGCTGCTGGAGAGCAGCGAAGATGGCCTTTTCCTCATCAGGTATAGGCGCCCCATCGATGGGAATATGCGATGGTCGGCGACCGCCGTACGGTGGAGCCGCAAAACGTGACCGTGATGGTGCAGTCTTGGAAAAGACGGGTGTGCCATCGTCAAACACGCCAGAGACGAGCTCGGTGAGGTTGGGAAGGTCGGGCAAGATGAAGGACTGCGCAGTCGCGTTCTGTGCTGTAGCAGGCCTTGAGCGAGGTGTAGCCTTTGGCTGTGGAAGAGCATCGGCAATGCCGTCGGTTTGGAGAGAAGTCTGTCGGCTCCTGTTACCCCAGCGCGTGTTCTTGGTCGACTCCATGGTCAGTGTTGGTGGTCGATGCTCCATGAACGATGACTCGTCTTCGGAGAGCTTTGCGTGCAGCTGTGCAAGTGAAGTGCTCTTGCGGCTTTCCTTTGTGGAGAGAGCGGGAGAATTGCGCTTGCTTGCAGGACGCGGCGATGCAGTGTAGTCCAGGTCGTTGCGCGAGGCGCGTCGGATAGCCGCGTCGCGTCGAAGGCTGCCAGTGTCTGCCTGGTATGATTTACGCGATCTGTTGGTGGGGGGTGTGATGTCGTAGAGGCTGTTGAACTGGGAGCTCATCTTGCTGGGGGTGCCGCGGTTGCTGCGGTTACCTCGCGCCTGCTCGATGGCCATGCTCTCCTCGTCGGAGATGCTGTGGTCAAAGTCGCCAAACTCCTTGTTGACCATGGACGTGTCGGGCTGGACCTGCTCGGAACGAAATGGAGCCCAAGTGTTCATCTTCTTCGCGGTTGAACGAATCCGTGGGTATCCCGGTAGTGTGTTGGTGTCTTCCGCGATGTTGTGTTGTGTGGACATGAGAATGTCTGGGTCGTCAAAGAATTGAGACGTGTTGGTGCCGAAACCCGACCGCTGCGTGGGATTCGAGTCGCTGGGTGGTGGTGAGGGCGATGTGATATTTCTGGGGCTGTGACTGAGACTGCGTGAGAGTTCTCTGATAGCGCGCGCTTTCCCTTCGCTCATGGGAGGAGAGGACTGCATGTTGCGTGTTGGAATCCTGAGGCCGCGCAGGCAATCTCAAATCGTGGGATGCGCGTCGCGTGTCAAACACGTACGTAAATAGGCTATCTCGAAAGGATGCTTTGTAAAGATCTACTTCAGCTGTATCATTACCTCCAAGAAAGACAAAAAAGATTCCTAGCCCGAGTATGATGGGGCGCGTTGTGTGGGAAAGTGCGATGATTCAGTGTGGAAGATGGAGCGGGTCGGCGTGTTTACTCCAAAACAAAGCTAGCGAACCCTGGCCCCACTCCAGCCACCGACGCGCTCTCGTACCAAGCAAAATGAATATACTGCTACGATGGTAATGCTGCCAAAATGCAAGCACGGCGATGTTAGGAATTACGGTACAAGACCATGATGATATAGTCTTCTCTCTTTCATATACGCTTCCTAGCAATTGGAACTAAGATCCTCCGACGTATGCTTTGAACCATGAGCATATCTTCAACTATTTTATTGCGCAAAATCAGTACTACAGAGGTATCACAAGTTCAAATGCATCAAGTCCAAGCCACCCCATGTCTTTTGCGCCTTTTTCGAACACCACAGAGACGGATCATAGAACATGTCTTCCTGATACCCACAACAACAGCAGCAGGAAGAAAGTCACGCCCAGTCGTCGCTACATTCCATCCCAAGCCACACTCGTCCCAGCACACAGCCTATCCACTCTCCAAGTCACACCCACCACCACCAAATGCGCGCACAAAAGCAGAACCGAGCGGCCCAACCCACCCAACCCGCCAACACGGAAGAAGTCGAGTGACGCCATGCAAAGTAACGGGTACAGTACTCGCGCATCTGCTGCAAAAGGCTGACAAGGAGAAAGCAGGCTGTAAGCCTTTGCGCAAAACAGCACAATCTTGGCCGCATTGACAGCCGCAGGATCCTTGACATGTCTGTAGAACCTTGCTGATGTCGTGGGTGGTAGTGGTGGAGGTAACATCAACCGTTGCGGACTCGACGCTCTCCCTCCAGAAGGCTGCGGTGGTGGAAAGTCCAACTTGCTTCCTCTCCTCAGAATGACGGCTCCATCTTCTGATGACTGTCTCCTCATGAACTCTGGACGCGGCGGACTAGGTGACCGATCCACGACGGTAGCACTAAGATGGGATCGTCCTGGCCGTGTGTAATTTACCCCCCTGCTCTTCTTGTTGCCCTGGGTTGGCGATGGGCTGGGTGTGTCAGCTCTTGAGATCCGCGGACTGAACTCGTCCAGACCAGATGGAGCGGGGTATGTGGATGCATTGTACTCGTCGAAAACTAGAGGCGACTTTAGTACGTGTAAAATCTCTTCTGCGCCAGGCCGTTCGTCAGGGTTGATAGCAAGAAGCCTCTTCAGACTCCTGTACAACTTCTCAGGCAAATCCGATCGAACGCGTTGTTCGTCGTCGATGCCCGCCCAAGTCGATATCTCAGCACGCAACTGGTCTAGATCCTCGTTGTCCTCATCCACACCATCCGCATTCCGATACGGAAGTCGCGCAAAACACATAAAGTAGACAATCATGCCAAGCGAAAAGATATCACTCTTCGTGGTAAAGTTGCCAAACGCACCACCCGGTCTCTCTTGCCTCAGCACTTCTGGCGCGCAATACGAAATCGTTCCAGTCGCTCCCGTAGAATTCCTGGTTCCGGATGCTGACTGTACTTCTCCAAAGTCGCTGACTAGGACTTTGACTTTGCGGCCAGTTCGATGGAGCAGACAATTACTGGGTTTCAGGTCCCGGTGGATATAGCCGTTGGCGTGCAGGTGGCTCAGTCCAGACGTAATGTCTTTGAAGAAGGAAATAATCTCTTCAAAGTGCATGCGACGCGGACCATGCACATCCTCTGGATCCTCCAACTGACCCTTGGACCTCCGCCGCAGTCGCTCCTTCATCTGCTCCTTTGTGATGGAAGTTTTGGCCGAGTCGAGGATATAGCTATGGAGATCGCCGCCGTTGCAGTACTGTTGCAGTATGAAAGCGCAAGGCACGCTCGGTCCGAAGCTGGATATCTGGAAGTCTTCTAACCACACGTGGCGGTAGGACACTAGGTTCTGGTGGGACAAGGTCTGGAGTAGTTGCACTTCTATCAACACCTTCTCTAGCCATTCATGGTCGTCGCCCACCGGCACGCGCTTGCATGCGAACTTGCCCAGATGTACGCCATCGAGAACATGCTGCACCAGTAGAACCACGCCCTTGCCGCCCCTGCCCAGCTCCCGCTCTTCTACAAAGAAGTCTTTGAAATAGTTTGGACTAAAGGCCCGAGCGGAGATGCCCTGGCTCCTAGCAGGCTGCACCGGTGTGCTCCCCACAAACTCGGTTCCTTCTGGTGCTTGGAAGCTGCTCATGCGCATGGGTGCCGGCGCCAGTTGTTTGTGTGGTGAAGAGGGTCGCGACGGCTCTGTTGAGCCTGGCTGGCTCCGGCGCAGCATTTGGAAGTAGGCGGGATTGACGAAGCCATTTTCCGCGGGGATGCCTGGCACGGCATGCTCTGGCTCTTCGCTGTCGTGTTCCGAATGCGGCGACGGTTCGCGGTAGGGTCGGTGGCAGTAAGGGCATGACGTGGAGCCAATGTCGGTCGCGTGGGAGGCATCGCGGAGGGAGAGTTGTTTCGAGCGCTGGTCGTAGACGACGACGGCGGAACCATGGCGACTGTAGCCGTTAGCCTCTGCTCGTAACTGCCCTCCTACTCATCAGACTGCCATGGGTACCTACAGTACAATCTCGCGCGACTCGGCTGGGGCGTAGGGAATCAGCGACATGTTGGTGCGACTTGCGACGTCGGCCTGGCCGCCAGCTTCAGAGGACGGCGCAACGCCTTTGACTATCTGGCAATGTGCTGCAGATTTTCGCCTATGCAAACAACGGCTGACGTAGCCGTCTCCACCTAGTTACCTGTGATGTGTGCAGTCGTAGCACCTCGCGCGGTGCGGGGAAGCTGTAGAGGTATAGAGATATTGGCAGGGACCTCAGTCGATGGCCCACAGACGGTGACTGAAGGCGTTGCGAGCTGCGTCGCGATTGTCGTGTACAAGTAGCATGACACTGTCCCTCAGGTAGCGCTGACTGTTGTCATGGAGTCGTCTCTTGTTTGGGCGGCGCGCGCAAGTTTTGGCGGGGAGTTGTGGGACGGCAAGGGCGACCCAGCTGGCAAGGGTCTCAGCGCAAACAAAGTGCACAACATCAAGCGGCCAGACTCACGCATTAATTTCGAGTATTTGCTCTAGTCTATCACACAATCTCTCTCTCTCCCTCTTCAGTGTCTCTCCTCCCTACAAGTGGCTCTTGACCAACATGCCACCCTCCCACACCTCGCCCTTCTCCAGCCTCTGCCACCCATCGACAGCACCAATCTCAACGCACACCATGTTCTTGTAGCCGTCGTCTGGGGAGAAGTCGCCCATGGCCTTGGCCTTCTCGATCCACGGGTTCCACGTGACCGTGTCCTTGACGTTGTCGCGGATCACGTCAAAGCGAGGCTTGCCGTCTTCAGTAATCGATGTCGTATCCTGCTTGATGTCCTTGTACACGCGGTCCGTCTCGCCTGTGATCTTGAGCTGGTTGTCGCTCTGTGTGTGCGTAGAAGCATTGAGCACTTTGTCAATGTACTCGGTGCCAGACAGGCCCGTGATGGCAATCTTAGACACATCTTGAATCCTGAAGTACGTATGGAGCAGGAACTGGAACTCGAAGCTCTCCTCGCCTTCGTTGCGGACTGTGAGGACAGCCTGTAGGCTGTCCTTGCTAAGTGTGACGCTGTATACGAGTCCAAAGTCCAACGGCCATGCCTTGCGCGACTCGTCGCTGAGCGATTGACGGTCGAGGCCAAAGTCGAGCTTGACCGAGTTGGAGTCGAGAGCATCTTCGGCAGTCGACTTGCCCATGTACTCCCAGCGCGATGCACGAGCAAAGCCATGTTGGGGGAGCGACGACGTGGCGTGTCCGTCCTTGGGCGGAGGACCGAAGACGGGGAATACGACGGGGATGCCACCTCGTACAGGCTTCTTGCCGGTCACGTCAGCCGCATCGCTCAGCCAGAGGTTCTCAGTCTGTCCGCCGTTGCTCTTCCAGCTAGTAACGGTAGCTCCAAAGAGCAGCACCTCGATGCTCTCGCCAGACGGCAACCTTGCCACGACCTTTTGGCTACCACCCTCTCCGACAATGTCGACTTGTGGGCCGGGCGCTGAAGGCGTGGGCGCGTTCAACGCTGAGGGCTTGTTCGTGCGCTCGACCATGATGACGACGATGTGTTGTGATAGCTCGGGGTGTGGAGGGGTATAAAACGTATCGACTTTACACGAATTGTTTGTGGCGTTGATTGATTGACTGATTGCTCGAATCTGCAATTGCAACTTCAGCGTTAGATGGGGAGAGGCAAGCGATCAATCGGGGACAACGTACGTTAATTGTATCGAACTACTTGTTCTAGAAGGGACCTGCGAGGTGCTTGCGGCAAGGAGGGGCAACAGCTCATTGCCCCACCAACACCTTGCCAGCAGCAACCAAGCATCACTGAAACGCATGGCATGTTTCACCTCGACTCTCTTACACCCCACTTGGCTATTCTCCTGCAAGATAATTGGGTCTTCCAGACTTTCGGTGCACATATGACCATGTTGAGGCTGTAGATCCAACAGGAAGATGCATCTTCGCCTGCATCTCTGGTGAACAACGGGCCCGAAGCTCCCGGTCACCGGTCAACGATTGTCTTTCCTTTTCACCTGTCTGTCCAATATAGCCTGAAGTCGGCTTAGTCGTACACGATGACGGTGTCTAGTCTCCAAAGGTGAACTCGGAAGATACAAACCTTACGACACCTTGCACTACGGTTCATCCCGGTCGATCATGAGATGTGTACAAGGTGTGTCGCCTTGGCTACCGGCCTGATCCGCAGGGCATCAAACTGTATCGACGCAGGAACAGTCGCATAGAATTTTCTCGTCTGATTGTTCCAGTCTGATCCTTACATATCTCGACCTGATGTCCATCGAGTCAATATGATCAGACTGGCGATGGTACATTACAGGCCTGAGGGTTGTGGTCCATGAGCAACTCGGTAATCACCCATTCTGTTTAAGACTTGAAGAATGGAAACACGATTAAAGAACCAAGGCTGCTACAACTCCCAACTTGCTTGTTGCTAGCGCCCTTGTCATGAACAGAAACTGTTGCTAGCAATCGACGAGCTTTACCAGATTGGCATCGGCCCGGCTGGCGCGTCTCATTGGTTCATGCAGCGGAATCCTCCACTTCAACACCACAGCTAAGCCACCGCTAACGACCCGCAGAGTCTAGACAGAGCTGAAAACGCGTGGCTGGCAGATCGCCGGCTGCATATTATGTGAGATGCTGCCCCGCATCACTGCGTTCACTCAAGATGCTATACACATCTCACCGACTGTAATAGAGTCGCCAGGGTCTTGACTCCCCATGCACTAGTACTACCAGTGCACCTACTACACGGCTGGAACGAGGAGAACACATAATCCAACATGCCTTCCAAGGGCGTGAGGTGCTTCACTTACATCGCCGTTGACGGGGTGGAGATTGAGTACACAGTACCAAAACAAAGCGTCAAGCTCAGCTCTCAGCGTCTATTCCTCCACGACCACCTTGAAGTAGAGTCATCCAACCTGCCTCATTTCAAGTTCACGGGAAATTTCGAATTCATCGTTCGCCAGCACGGTCAAGAACTCACAAAACAATGGGTTGCAATCAACAGCATGACAGGCAAGCTAGAAGATGGCACGATGGTAAACATGGATCAAACACCTAGCATCTTCGCCAACGATCTCATCATCACCTATGGATTCTACGACGCTGGACCAGGGTTGGCGGAGCTGCCAAAACAACATCAGTGTTATGTCACTGTTAGCAAAAACTACGAGAACTGGATGCGCGATGTCATCCCACAAGGCTCAGAGAAATCACACCGTCCATTCCACAGAATGGTTCTACCGTCTTCTCACGACATTGGAATGAACAACATGTCCAGCAGCCTCTCCCTCCTCAAGAACGCAGGTACAGGCGTCATCAAAGAAGTCCTCGGCCGCAGCCTTCCCCACGCCCTATCCGTCATCAACAAAGTCGGCGACGGCGCCATAAACCGCATCGCACCAGACATTATCCGCGCACTAGCCATAACGCAAAAGGACACGCTCGACACCATTCTCAAGATCGGCGCACGATACTTTGAATTTCGCCCCGCAAAGTGCCATCGCCAGATGCAAAAGGTGAGTTCCCTCGAGGATACGTGGTATTTCCAACACGGCGCCATACCCGGTATGCCGTATCGCGTATTACTCGACCACATCATCCGTTTCCTGGACGAGCACAAGGACGAGATCATCGTCGTGCACAACAGATGGGACGGTGTACCAGCAGACTGTCCGCGCCCCACCGACGAAGAATTACTCAGCGTACTCACGCCGCTCCTCGCGGGCAAAGAGCTCAAAGTAGGCAACCAGGACGCCATGATGCGGCAATCTATTCACGACCTGCGCGCGAGCCACACCCGCCTCATTCTTCTAAAAGACTGCGCGCAGGTTTCGAATTACGACGACGCTGCTAATGCGACGTTGACTGGCGACTCCATGGTTGCTAAACTATCGGACATGGCCGAGGACCCGCCAAAGGGCCACCCCATCACGCTGCTGCAGTGCCAGGCTACAGCGACGAACATTAGAGATGTCATCATTGCTAGCGTGCTGGATAGCGATGTGAGTACGAGTCCGATCCTCGCGACGAAGCCAGTGTGTGATGGCAAGATACTGCCGCTGCTGAGGGGCGATATGGGGAAGAAGTTGACGAGGGAGGAGAGTGTCGTGGTTATACTTAATGACTTTTTTGATGGCGCGACGGCAGATGTGGCAATAGAGCTGTGTGGGGAAAGGTTGGGGTGAGGTGAGAATCCTTTTTTTCCGGGGCGAATAAGAAAGGCAAGCTTGGTTATGTTTGTTACAACAGGTTAGATGTTGAGGTAGAATCGCTATATGACTACGCGCAGATCTAAATATGCCCTGATGGTCTACTCTCCCACTCCTTCCACACCATCGCGAGATCAAGGGCAATAAAGCAGTGGACAGATGAAGATGACGCCATGTTGTCGCATCAAGGATTATCCCCACGACGCCTTGCGAAGAGGATTTTGCTCGGGGGATGCTGTGGCGGTCCGACAGGAAGATACTGCAGCTTAGGAATGATGTAGCTAGACGTGGTATCACCTTAAGCACCACCATGCAGGCCAGGCGTAAAATCAGTCGTAGTCAAATCCGGATTTCCCTGGACCACAAAATCCTTACTCCTCCTCTCGCCCAGCGTGTCCAAAAACGCATCGTCAACATTCAAATGATCCTTGACAATCTGCCTCGGCGTGATACCCAGCCACTGGTTCACGCTGATATCACTGTATTGCGTCGATTGCAGCACCTCGAGGTACACCAACGTCTCGTTACCTGTGTTCTCGAGATAATGCGCATTAGGCACGGGCACGTATCCGACATCTCCCGCCGAGAAATCAAACGTGCGCGACGCAGCAGGCGCTTCGTACACGGTCAGGCGTGCGGTTCCGGACAGAAAGTACGACCACTCGTCCGACGTGGTGTGCCAGTGCAGTTCGCGCATCGCGCCGGGTTCGACGGTGATGAGCGCAGCGGAAAAAGTGCTCGCGATGGGGAAGGTCGCCGGGTCGAGGATCTTGATACTACCACCGGGTACTTTTACGGGTTCCTGCTGGCTCCAATGGTAAGTATACGCGCCCTCCTTTGGAATCACGCCAGCGGGCCCCGTGACATTCTGCTCTGAAATGTTCTTGGGCGCGGGGGTACCAGGGAAGATCCAGAGCTGCTCTTGAGGAATGTTTTCAAATGTCTTGACTGATGTGCGGAAATTTTTTGCTATCACGCTTTCTGGGTTGCGCAGCATGAGTTCAGAGAGGAGGAACGTGTTTTCCTCGCTGAAGGAGCCGTCGTTGAAGATGAGCAGGAATTCACAGCCGTTTTCAAAGGCTTGGATCGAGTGCGGGATGCCGGGAGGGAAGAACCAGACGTCGCCTTCTTGGACGTCGTCGACAAAGGTTTGGCCGGCTTCGTTCATCGAGGCTATGCGTACGCTGCCGTTGAGCCTGAGCATGTTGTTAGCTTGGGTAGGCGTGCAAGGTAAAGGGGTGGTATGTACATCAACGCCCATTCACCTTGCTTGTGCCAGTGCAGCTCACGGTACGCGTGCGGACTCAGTCGCATGTTTGTCCCGGCCATTGCGACCGAGGACGGTAGTTGGTCGGTGTTCTGCGATCGTGCCCATCCTGCTCCGGCGAGGCCGTGGCGGTTGTGGCTGAGACCGAATGGCCATTTGGCGTTGCTTACCTCGCCCATGTCGGAAGATGGCGGAGCGTATACATCGCTGTTCAAGCGATCATAGGCCGGTGTGCTGCAATGGAATCAGATGACTCTATTCATGACGATTCGGCGAACTTACCGAGGACCAGGCTCCGTAGGTCCTGTAGTACCTCCGCGGATCGGCTGCGGGTTCTTCACATTAGAGAGATCAATATACAATCCCAATTTTGCGTCCTCTGATTGTCCAGGTGCTAGTTCGAAGTCTTCGGGTGGAATAACGGTGGACTTCATGTCGACTGGATTCGAAGGATTGTACCCTAGATAGTCCTCTGAACCACGCAGAGAACCTGATGCTCCAGAAGGTAGTGGCATATTGAGGACCTGCGAAGGATCAACAGGACCTGGTACCGTAGGGCCAGAGGCTCCTGACGCCTGGGGTGCAGGTGCAGGCAGGCCATTGGCGGAGCCTGCCAAAGAACAGAGGAGTGCGGCGGCTGAAGAGTATCGCATGTTGATTAGCAGTGGTCAATTCACTGTGCGACTGCTGAGTGATTGGAGAGCACGCCAACGTCTTTATACACAGCCGGACAAAACAACAGCGACACTACTCCATGGTTTTCCCGACCTACTCCACCGAGCATACGTAATTCGAAGCGACATCATGACTATCGAGAACAGTAAAGTGAGAGGTACACAATCCTGGCATGCCTGCGGCGTTGAACGCTAACATGCATGGGATACTCGATCAAACTTGCCAGATTCAGCTATATCAATTTATCCTTTAGTCAGGGGTGTGGCGCTCCCGGATATGTTCACCAACTGCCGGTGGGGCTAGTGGCTGGAAGTCGATCGAGGATTGGCCGCGGAGCATGAGGCTGGCCACGATTGTGTAGACTAGGGTTTGATTTGTTCGGATGTTGGAGGGAGTTCATCTTGTTGATCGTGACGATGGTGACAGAACGATGCTCTCAGTCTTGCATCGTTGGTAACTCGGAAATGCGTCCAGTAGCACTGGCATTGTGACTCTGAACCTCAAAGCATAGATGTTCTTCGTGATTCGGAAGACATGAGTACAGTGACAGTGTGTATCCGCCTTTGAGCTCCCGGTGTGAACGCGTCAGCTTGCTCATACTTGGTAGTCTGATCCGCTATTCCCGAGGGCCGGCCATGCCGCCCGCGCGATGTGGATCTGGTGCCGGACCGATCCAGGCATGCAGTACACCATGGGCAGCATCAAAGTATAGAATTGAAGCCTCAAGACCAGCGGACTGTCCAGATGCTCGCGAAGTAGGTGCAATTGCAATACGCTGCTCTTTTTTTACTGGTGTAGCAATGGCGTCGCGCATGTGTTGTCAAAGCGTGTGTTGGAAACAGCGGGCGTGAAAGTATGTCAGGAAACATCAAAGCTTTCACCCATGTTGAGAGTGGAGAAGCATTGGTGTGTCAAGCTTTGCGGAGAATGCTTAACCTGTGGCTAAGGCGGCATTTAGCGCGATCCAGACACGTCATCGTGTGGCTCATTGTGGCTAGTGACACGGTCAACCTGCCTGATAAACACCAACACCAACCCTCCCATCTCCACGCCGGCGCCTATGTGATTGAACTGACACGACAGGAAATGTAACGAACAGGGTCGTATATCACTCAGCAATTTGGGTACTTGCGTCATATCGCCTGGCATGGCCGATGATCCACGGCATTCAACCAACACGTTTCGTTCGCGCCGAACGGCAACCCGAGCACTGTATGATCGTAGCGACAGCTCTCTTCAGCCTAGCTATACATCAATGCGTATCTCCGATACTGGAAGTTCATGCCGTTACTATCTATCTCAGGTTGGAATAGCTGCCTGCGGACTTTGGGAGATGTAACCTAGGAGTCTCACTGACTGTGGGCCATGGTTGGATCACACCTGATCGGCTAGCAGGCGATGTTTATCCCCATTTCGAGGACGGCGCATAAAGTCAGCCCCGCCGACGGGTGGATGTGGTGATTCCATCAATCGGTACTCGGCATATCTTTTGGGCCGAACCAAAGACCCAAAGTCTCGAACGGCTTGCTCTTCCCGTAGGGCGCTCCGGCAAACAGGCCTCTCAAAGGGTCGCTCATCGACGCTCGATCATATTTTAGATGAACCACTCGCGCGCAGTTGGAGAAGGGCCTTGAACATGATTTCATTGAAGCTCGAAGGAGCGATGAGTTGCGCAAAGTGTCCTTGCACTGCTAACAAATACTAGGTTGTAAGGTCCGCGAGTCTGGAGACTCCAAAGAGCCTCAAGCGCCAGATATGACATGAAAGAGTACAGCAAATTCTTCTACTCCCTATTAGCGCCAACATCCAACTATGGTAGCTTATAGCTCGTAACCAGCACCTAATTCCAAGTCCTGATCCTCGGTTGACTTAGCAACGATATCTCAACGGCATGTTAAGTTCCTTTTGCTGCCTTAACTTTATTGGAACGCCAAGGACTATCCCCACGAAAGATCGCCAAAGTAAATCCTCGCGGGAATCGGTCACCATGCCGAACTATTCAAAGATCTAAACAACAATGCCAAGTGGTTATCGAAGAGTACTACAAGATTCATACGCCTAGAAGTGAGAGAGCTTGGCTGGTGGCGAACAGATTGCTGGAATCAAGTCCGGAGTGAGTTCATTACTCACGCCTCCGTCCAGCCGATGGTGTAACAGCAGGAGAAGGAGATGTAAAAGAGATTTGAGGAATTTTGGCCCCCATGAAGATATCGAGCAGATTTTTCCGGTGCTTAGTCTGCGCATCCCGTGCTAGGTCGAAGTTTTGGTGGTCTTGTGTAGCCTCCATAGCTGCACAGTGCGCCGCGTCGAGCACCATTATATTGGGGTGTTTTGCGTTCATAGCAAGGCAGTACTCGATGCACTCCTGGCACTTATGAGCGAAATGATGTCGTGAAAAGCACTCGGAACAGGAAATACTGTGAAGGAACCCGTGCCGACAGCGGGGAGGGCGCTGCTCGAATGGAGGCTGTACGGCATGTTTCTTGACATGCCAGCCGTCGGGGTAGATTGACGAATGCCTCCTGCCAGGGGCGGGAAGCATGCCACCCGGGTTGCTGAGCCGATCGTTGATGTTTTCGACAGAAGTGTCAACGAGAATGAAGATGCTATCCGTAACGGTCCTGTGCTGCTTGCAGATTTGCGTGATCTGCTGGCTCCGGGGATATGCCGTTCGCTGCTCAACATCGCAAACGTAGCGATCGTCGGACTCGTGTTTAGACATTTGACGAAGGGGAAATTCCTTGAAAGACCGCTGCTTCTTCGGATTGTAGTGGCTTTCATCTTGTCGACGGTACCATCGTATAGCTTCCATGGCGGCCTCGCCACACTTGCACCGTCCGTAGACGTGTGGATCGACCAACAAATTCTCTTCGACGTTGCTGATCCATTGCAGGATGATCTCGCTGCCATAACCTACCTTTCGAAATTGTTCGTTTGTTCGCAGGGTATTCTGTACTCTGCCAACCACCTCTTCTGTTCTACAATCGAAGTTGTAATCAGCAATGCCTTCATTGATGGCAAACTCCTCTTCGACATCGAGATATGGCCTAGCCGAGTCGTTTGGTGAGTACTGGAAACGCCAGTGGGGCGGACACTCAGGCGTGTATCGCTTCTGGGACTGTCTAGTGATGAGCTTGATATATTCAAGGTTGTAACTGGAAGGTCCGTTGTTGGCCAGCCTAAGCCATTCTATTTCCAGATCACGAACGAGTACGTTGAAGCCGCTTTGATCTCGGGTCCTGTACCAGTATTCGGGCTGCATGGAGGCGATCTTGTCGATTGTCCGTCTCGGGAGATACTTCTGGAGCCGATCGCGCATGTAGTCAATGTCAAACCTATCTGCCGTCACAGGACGATCCGGCCAAGACATCAACTCAGTACTTTGCTCAGAACCAGGCAAATAAACAGGCCCGACTTGACAAGCGTCGTTCGATGCGCAGAAATCCTCACCGATCCTGAAGGTGGGGAAGTCATGCTCGAGGAGAACGGCTGCTAGCCGAAGTCCGGGAGTATCAGTGGTGAGGTCAGGAAGCTCATTCATAGATCTAAGAAATGCTTCTTGTTCATCCGAAACCGTGGGTGAGGCGAGAAGATCATTGGTGTCATTACTATGGACGACCAATTGCGACGCCTGGACGACGCCTTCGGAGGGTGTGATTTGACTCGGTGAATTTGCGATACCATCCACAGACGTGACGTTTCGCTCGGGAACGAAGTTGAGGGTCGACTCCTCCAGCCAAGCTTGCATCTGAGGGGTATATAGCTCGACGATATCCGATGTCGTTTCCGGAAAGTCGATGGTCTCGACCACTGTGATAAGCTTGGTGTCATGATCAACAACGGATTGAGTGTCTTCTGGAGGAGTGATGACGATGACTGGAGAACCAGTTTCTTGAAGGTGTTCAGGTGTGGTTGCGTATGGTGACTCAAGCGGTTTTAATACCAGCATCTCATCGGGCCTTAGCTGCTCATAACCGCCAAACACTAGCCAAATTAATAGGCTTGCTGTAGCATAGCTTGAGAGGTCTTCGGAGATAAACTGCGCGAGCCACAGAGTTACAAAATTAACGATGAGCATGACGACGCTCACCTTGACAGGCGAGAGCTCAACAGCCGCGTTAGTTCCGGAGGACGATGAGACAGGTATTGACTGGATATCACGGCCGGTAAAGTAATGAAGCCACTGCGGAACCTTGGTAATGCCGTAGGAGATGGTGAGCTGGAATCCGAAAAGCGTTGGGCTCACAGTGTAAGTCTTGGCAGTATCGAACGTTGGCATCTCCGACAAGTCGCAGGCTGAAGACGAGCGGCGCAGTGTCATAGACGTTGTGCTTGGCGCTGCGGACGAATATGTGATTCCGCCCCATGCAGACGTACCGGAAGAGATGGAGTTCACTGCGTCCTGCATGCGTGGACTGGGAGGTGTTAGGAGATTTGTCTAGGTAAGAAGGGAAGTCACTGACCTTGGTGGAGCAATTGATGAATGCTCATTGCATGTGACCGCAGCGATCGGTGCCATAACGATTGCTGCGGTTGTGTTTGTACCAGTAGAAGCGGGAGCAACTATACAGGTAGCGGATGTGCTGATGTTCGAGAGCGGTCGTGGTTGGATTCAACTATTGGGTATGCCAGTTCACAGCTACCGAAAGTTGAGGCCAAGTTGAGTGGGTGGTGTTGGGTCAGCAGATAGAGAGCTTGAACAAGCCTCTATACAATGACAGGAGGCAATCATTTGCGCTAGCAGTGTTGCGTCGTACTAGTCAGACGCGCAAGTGAATGCACGTGAATCGTCGCAACAGAAGTGTGCTCTAATTCACAGATCTTCCGATCAGCCGACTTAGCAGGTGGTTTGAAGAAGATAGTGTACTTGTTGTAGCTCGCTGAGCGTTCTTCACCACGGTGAATTCATTGTTGCTCATTAGCTCAGCCATAGTGAGGTGGTGCTCGAGCGTGGCGACGAGTTGCTTGTTAATGCCGAATGTATATATGAACTCGCAGCAGAGTGATTGGCGAAGTGTTAGCTTCGTTAAAAGTGTCTTGAGCGACGGTCAGGTAGCCCTCGAGGGCCGCAACCCACGCCACAGAATCACCGGCGGGGATTCTCCTTGGCAAGGCACCGTGGGGACATTTGAGCCATATCCTTTGATCGAGTCAAATCTGCATGTATGAGGTTCTAGTAATCATATTCAAGTCATTCGATTGATATGCAGGGAAAAGGCTTTGGACGATGCTGTTACAAATAGCGTCTAACGTTTGATGTAGCTTGGAAGCGTGATGCACCATCAAGTTGTTTGAGGCAAATGAACAATAAGCAATTACGCAATGAAAGGCTAGTTGAAATGAATGTGGGTACTGACAAGAGTCGAAGCACTCTCTATTAATAAGATATAGGTCATGGGGTATCGTTACGAAACTGTGATCAAAGGGTGTGGAGTGAACATAAGAAAGATCTAAAATCTACCGTGAGGACACCCGCACGTGTTGATTGACCAGCGACTCAGTGCTGTTCTCCCGTTGGGTTTCCTTGCCCGAAATATTGTCTGACCAGTTGTTGTGCGACGCAGGCGTTCTCCAGCCACTTATTCTCCTTCCATCGGCACCGTCAACCTCTACGTGGATGTCGGTCACGACCTGGATGTCTCGCCCTTCCTCGCTCGAACCGTTCGAGCGCTTTGTTACGTCTAGAACGTAGTCGTCCTTGGTGCGTAGCGCTTTGCTGCCACCCCTGCTGCCGTATGTTCGATTCTGAGGTCGAGAGTGCGAATATATGCTGCGGTGTCTTGACGGGAAGGCTCTTGGAAGCCATTTGGTGATTAATGGCCTAAGCAACGGCAAGCAGGCGCAAATGATGCCAACGTTGGATTCCACTGAACTCCAAGTCGCTGCGGGGGGATTGTCGTAGCTTGGATCGGCGGAGTTTGAGATCGCTACAAGGGACTGTAGACGCAGAATAGATACCAGGCAAACACTGCAAGGTTGCGCGTTAGTGTGACTTCTTTGTAACAGCTGAAAGCAGGGGTAGATCTGCTGCCCAACCGACCGCGAGAAGAGCCGGGAATGCAACAAGGTACAACGCGATAACCAAGCCACTTGTGGTTACACGATGAAACACATGTGCAACCACTTGCACAAAGGCCCGATGGAAACAAGGTGATACGAGTGAGGGGTACTTACAATCCACCGATCGCAAAGATCGAGATGAGTCCAATCTTTTGCCTTTTGCCCAAGTTGAGCTTCCGGATGACTGGTATAGGGAGGAGAATGATTGCGAAATCCGTGATGATATTGATGGCGGCGTTGGTGAACCAGACGGCGAATTGATTAAGGCAGGTAGCCTTCTCATGTGTCCAGAAAGCTCGCACGGGTACACACATGAAGATACTGGAGAAGACCGTCCAGATAGTATAGCTGATGACAACAGCCATTGTAATCCAGTTTGCGACCTGGAAAGACTTGGTCGGGAAGATACGTCGGTACTGGAGAAGCATCGATCCCTTGGTCAAGCCGAGTGACAGATAATACACGATAAGACTGGCCCAGAAAGCCTATAGCTTGGTGTTAGTGGAGATTTAGCATGAGTGATGAGTGTTGCGTACTCTTAGGAACGTGGTCATATCACCATCGTTGATAGTGTCGGTGTGTCTGCCCATACCATTTTTGGCCTCTACAGAATGTTAGCCTCCATAAAGAGCTGTGGTTGGATGTAAGGGGAATACTGACGGACACCGATGCAGATGGTCAAGCCTATGGAGCAAAGCTAGCAGAAGATTAGCAAGAGTCTACACAACGTGGCGTGGAAGTTACTTACCATCGCAAGTGCTATGCCGGCATCCTCGATCCCCACGCAGCGAATTAGAAAGAACCGTGTGTATAGTCGAAGGCAGACGACTATGAAGGCTAAACCAGTAAACACCGTAGAGATCTCAACGGCTTGCCTGCCCCTCGGGTTATCAGATAATGATCCAGCCATGATGTGATAGTGTAGGCCTGAAGATGACCAGATCAGGTGAATCAGGCGTCTTTTGCGGGAAACATGGAGTATTTCACAATCTGCTCAGGGTCTCTGAACGAAATTGGGGGTATGCGCATCGATGGTGGCTGTACCTTTAACCGCGCTTATGCACGTCCCCACTTTCCGTACACCCACTGAACAAGTGACATTCGCCAATAGCTCCGCGGGTGCCAGGGTCTGCAGCCCTGTCAGAAAACCTTCGGCATGGCCCTGAGTCGAAAACGCGAGAGCCACCAAGTGTGTGAGATCGGTCTCAACACGTTCCTTGCGATGTTCCGGTCTTTCCGGGATGTGCAAGGGACCCAGTCCATGAGGTGTAGTAATCAGTCCGTCCGTGAGGCATATTGGAGAAGTTGTTCAACTTCAACTGTCATTTCCGTGCGATAATTATGTACGGGATGCCCTTGAACCGTTCGTGGTTCGTACGTTTTGCAATGGCGTATATGGTGCCACCAACCATGTTTGCCGGGTGCAATGTTTCATCTCGATGCAGGTGGCTCCTTCGGCTGCCATCATCCCTGATGGAATGATCGTAGAATTGCATGAGGGCCAAGGCATCGTGGATGTGATTCCTTCTCGGGACTTCCACCGAACGGCGAAGGATGCTGTGGATTCGGGGGGATCAGTCGAATACCGGAGGGGTGCACATATGCAGGAACGTGGCGTGGACGGGGCGATGTCGTACAGGAGATGGGAAACTCTCATTCGCGGAAACTTGTAAGCGAAGCGTAAAAATCTGTGCACACAAAACCATGATCATCCTTCGTGCCTGCTAGATGGAGCTAAGTATGCACGGATCGAATGTAGAGATGAGCCCCATGTCTGTACGCATATACTACGCACTCTCATCTCTTACGTCGCTGTAGTATGGAGCTTTGATTTTGGCGGTACATTGTTGCGAACCGTCTAAAGAGGAGCCTCCAAGAGTCCAACCGCACCAGAACTTGGTTGGCTCAGGCCCGGGCCGGCATCCTAGTGCTGGCCCATTGAAGGTGACAGGACGCTACCTCCTCCGTCGCAGTCGTCTAGCCGATCTCACAACGTCGCAACCTGATCTGCAGACTGCTGACGGGCTCGCAGCCTCATTGCAAACAAATACAGAGAAGCAAAACTCCCTGAAAATCTGCAGATCGGTCATCGACAATACGCGCGCAGCTGCTCGATAACACTTCGAGTCGCCGAGGTAGGTCGAGAGGTGGGAACGCTGGGAAATAGGTAAGATCAACCTTCGCTAGAAGTTGGTGAGCAGAATAACTGTGGCCCTAAGACGTCTGCGGGTAGCCTTTAGACCGGATCTTGAGATATGGGTGAGCCGCGATGACCCGAGGCCGGCCTTTTCTCGCTGAAACTTGCTGTGGAGATTACCAACGGCCTGTAGCCGAGAGTTCGCACGGGAAGAGCTGTATATTCGTCGCTTGCTCCCTCACATAGATGAAGCACGGAATAGACTGCACAACAGTGTCGTTAACATGCTGTTGTTTTTACTAAAATTTTCATTTGTTTTTTTCCACCCCGCGGAGCAGGGTTTATTCGGTCCTCCTTTCCCGCACTGAAGGATCTGAGCCTAAGGATGATACCGATGAGGAGGGACTTAGCCTCTGCGACATAAGGATCGTCGACAGCGTAGTGCTGCAAAAGGGTATGGTGTTGTGGAAACAGAGCGGATCTCTTCTCCACATCTTACGATTCGTAGGCGACCCCATGAGCTGGGCACCACGCGACGCCAAGGGGTTAGTACGTTTCGGTACTGCCTAGATGTTCGACAACCCTCAACTTGTCAGACATATTGTCAATCATACCAGATTCGACTCATAGACAGCCCTACATGCCGTTAAGTCGACATCATGCTGATCTCCTATCAAAAGTGGGTGAGGCGCACGCGCGAGAAGCTATGGGTTGCGCATCACATATGCCGAGTAAGGGAAAGAGGGGTGTGCGCTTAAAGCACCAGGCTGTCTTCTCGCCCACCGAACCCTCCCCTTTCCAGGCCAAACATGATCGATCGCGGTGAAAACCGTTACATATGCCCATTGCGTTGATATCAAGGTAGCTGGAAAATGCCGTTTGACTGCTCATCCCCTGCACTCCAGGTTGGCGCTCTGCTGCGCGCCTCCTACGACGCAGCTTTTCCTTTCACGTGCGGCAACCCACCTTTTCATTCTTTTTCGCTGCCGAGGAGCAGGAAAAGCAACGCAACGCCTCACCCGTGGAGCCTCAATTGGCTCGCATTACTGTATGACGCTGAATCTAAGTTTGTTCGACGATGCTTTTGGGCTACAATCGAACGGCATCCTAGGACCCGAGAGGCACCCGATACCACTGTACACGTACTGTCGTACGCATTGCGAATCGGCGCTTTTACTTACCAATGGTTGCGCCCAACGCGCCGGGTCCAATTTCGGTCGACGTCGCAGGACCCAAAACCAAGGCTGAAGTTGGGGACGGTTCGAACAGGACACAATCGTGGAGTCAACTCGAGATCGCAGGGGTAGAGTGTTCGGTAGATCAGTCGTCGATCGGGCGAAGTGCCTGACCTTTACCGTTGGTGTTCTATGGTACCCTTGGTAACTACTCTAAAAGCTTACTATGTTCGGGCCGCTCATCACAGTACTCCCACCGGCTATTGAAGTAAGCACTACTAGACGACAACGATTCTAACGATTGCGAGAGAAGTAATCTCGATGTCCTAGCAAATTCTCAAGAAGCTCATGTTGTCCCCTGAGTGCAGTACGTCGCATCGCTCCACAGAAACGACTTCGCGCTGGGTCAAGGTAAACTCTCAATGTAAGAATGTTGCGGAAGATTGAGTCGCACCAGCAGAATACACTGTTGCTAGCCAAGGAAGTTGCCTGCAGTTAAGGATTGCATGATATAGATACTATGATGGCACGATGCGGAGACCGCTGCATTGAGGAGGCCTAATAGCGACGCACGATTGGACATGATTGTAAAACAAGAGTATGTTATCTATATTTTGCCGTCCAAGTAGAAACCATGTAATACTATGTTTCGCTAATCGCATGCATACATTGCAGTGCATATGTTCGCCTTTTGAGACCCCATCACCCGGTGGCAGCATCGCTACGCGACACCAACTCTTCGCTTTCGCTTACAGTGCTCGTAGCCCAGCCTCTTCCCCCGCAACTAGTAATCATCATCAGCTCAGAATGGTGCAACAAGCGAAACTAGCCATTACACGTCCAGCATCATCGACGAAACCAACAACGCAACCGATTCTAAACTCCTACGAACGAGTAAGATCAAGAAACCGACGGGATGTCTACTGCGATCGTGCTTCCATACCTCCATCTTTTGGCACTGCTTCCACAAGTACCACGGCTCGGCTGATAAACCCGTCTCGGGGTGAAGCCTTTTCCTGAACGGGGTTTTCGGCGAAGAAGTCTATGGATTCCAAAAGAGCAAGCTTGTACTCTTCAGGTTCGTGAGTTGATACAGGTCCTTGCGACCACTTCGTATCGTCGATACGACCCACGAGAGCGGGGCTGACACAAAGACGAACACGATACTGCGTGTCTGTTACCAATGCGCTGCCCTCTTCGTCGGGTATCTCGGTCATCCAGCTGCTATCGAACATGGTTCCCGGCCTGACGAACTCGATTCGATGATGATATCGCGAAACCAGAAGCTCCAACTTCAATCGCATGACTTCATGCAACCAGCCTTTGAGCTTGAAGCCATCATGATTGAGCGACTGGTTCAAAGGAAGGTAGTTAGCAAACTCGTCATAAAGGTCTGCAGACTGCTTCGCAGCTAGATTGGGGATTTCAGATTCTCTGAAGTGACCGTTTTGGCTCATCCCGATAGTGGCTAGGGTGTCTAATGTTCTCACCATCTGAAGGCCGCCTTTGGGATAGTCAGCTTCGTCATCTCTTCATGGGTGATGTACTTACACATTTTTGCAACCCAAGAGTATTCGTTGTTCATATCATCCCACTCTGGATCGTCGACATGGAACGGTGAATCGAAAACCCATCGTAGCACATGTGCCACGAAGCAAGCCAGCGCCAGGCTCCGTTCCGTAGGGGGATTTGACATCTTCGAGAAACAGCCATCTACGTCGGCTTGCTGAGACTACTGCGACATCACCGTTACCGTAGCAAAGGCCGATGCGAAATACTTCTCGTCACGGATATTTGTCGCAGGCGCCTTATATGATCCAAATCTCAGCGTTCCGATCGGTTTCTCCATGATCTCGTTCCGTTTTGCACCTTCTCCATTCACAAAAGTCCGGGTTGAACAGTAGCTTAGCCGTTGCTACAATCTACACGTTCCACATCGATATGACTAGGCAGTAAGTCCTACAGCACCTAGCGTACCTAGGTATATGCGAATTGGACTGCATACTGGCGCTACAATACCTAGACTATCGCATCACTTGGAGTCCTAGATTTCTGCTTTCGAAAATGAGATGCCTTAGGTCAACAAAGAAACTTAATTGTTGTGTTGCAGCTCAGGCTTATTCTGGTGAAGACTTGTGCTCTGTTACTTGGAAGGATCAGATTTGGTGGTTGCCTGCTTAGGTAGTACGAAGGCAGACTGTTGAGCAGGGCTGATCGGTGCGTGGCGCGCTCAGCCTCACTTCAGGCCCCCACCGTAGCGTCTTTTATCACTACTTTGCGCTTTACTTTCCACAGTTCGAATCAATATTGCTGTACCATCATTTCACGAATCAGGTACCTCGCTGCTCAAAAACGCGCTCGCTTGCGGCGCTTCATTCAGCAGCCTTCATGCGTCTTTTACAGCGTGTGCAACGAGCCAACGGCGAAACAGACTCCAGCCTCGTTGAGTTTATCGACAACATTCCACCGTACGCCATCCTCTCACATACGTGGGGTACGGACCATGAGGAGGTCACATTTAAGGACATATACAAAGGGCAAGGGAAGGGAAGGACAAAGCCTGGCTACGAGAAACTCATGTTCTGTGCGCAGCAGACTACCAGAGACCGGATTGGATACTTTTGAGTACCTATGATCCGCCCTCTTTTCTTTTCTACCTCTTTTACTAATTGTTCTTACCAGATCGATACATGCTGTATAGACAAGAGTAGCAGTGCAGAGCTTACCGAGGCAATCAACTCAATGTATAAATGGTACAAGAACTCGACGGTATGCTACGTTTACCTATCAGATGTTCCTCGACGGACCTGGAACATCGCAGGAGATGGAGTTCTCATTGCGTCGCTTCTGGGAAGCAGATGGTTCACGCGTGGTTGGACGTTCCAGGAACTACTGGCGCCTAGAGAAGTGATATTCTTCGCTGCAAATGGTGAAACATTGGGACGTCTGGAAGATTTCGCCGACTCAATCGCGGTACATTGTAAGATACCACTCGAACTCTTCAAAACCCATCCGCGATGGTTTCGAAGATATAGCGTCGAAGAGAGGTTGAAGTGGACGGCCCATCGACAAACGAAGCGCGAAGAGGACGCTGCGTATTGTCTTTTGGGCTGCTTCGACGTGTAAATGCCATTGATTTACGGTGAGGGGAGAACGAAAGCTCTCGTTCGATTGCGAGCGGAACACGACCGTTATAGGAATCAGAGATATAGAAGATTTATTCTTGACGAAATCCCAGAGGAATTAAGAGACGTGACTAGAAGAGCAGTATGTCTATGAGTGAGACATGAACTGTAGCTCGAGGCTAATAAACCAACAGGGTTTGAAGATGAAGCCAATTTTCACCAAGCTTTGTCTAGCATGTCTAACAAGGTCTTTCAAATTTGTCGTTGGCCTCATGAAGAGATTTGAGTGGTGTCTTTGGTGTGTCTTTACGTTCCTATTAACACTCGGTATTCTCTGTCTTATCCGGGCTTTGACAAATGTCCAACTAGAAACATCACTTACAGTCTATTGTGCGATGTTGGCAACGCTTTTCAGTTTTGTCTTGGATATGGTCGTGTTGTGGCCTACTTTCGACTCGACTTTTCATAGTACCATGCTTTGGATTGTGATCTACACTGTCTTGTTGATCGGGAGAATGAACCAGGATCAAAGAAAGTTTGTAGAATCTCAATGCGCATGCTCCAATGCAACGAATATTACGTAGATGATGGATACATTCTGCTGTCACAGACTACATACTCTATTGAAAGGCTACAATACAGTATTGCTTCAGGGCTAGCAACGCAACCCTATCGACGAGCTCGAGCAAGTCCCCCCAACGTAGGTGCATATCTCATATTTTTTGGTCCATGAGATGCGATTTCATGTGTTGAGATCACAGTCCTCGATTCAGTTCCGTCACTCCAACGGACCCGACCTTATCATTATGGCCACAGATAGTTCCGCCACTGCGAACGTGGACAAGCTGATAGCATAGAACGCTACAAGGACGATCTTCTTAAGGAGGAAGGGGGCATAACGCCACAACATGTGGTACTTTTAGAGGTATCAGTGTCACTTAAGCGAGGTTTCCGGCACGACTTTGAAGTCAGTACAAAGTGGGCACCCGAGAGCCTTCCCGAGGAAGCTTTACATTGGGCTTGGGTTATAGACATCAATGTTTTGCTTCGTTCTTTCTCTTGTATGTCTCATATCTTCAAAGGCCGCCAGAAAACCTATCAAAGAAACTTTCTATCTACGTTCCAGCCTTCTGTTCTCGTTTGTTCACGCTGAAAACGGACACCGTGGAGATCGATCTTGCTGCAACTATTTGGCGTCTGTTGTGCTGTGTTAGCAGTGCGAGTGTGAGTAAATACCGATCGAACCAGAGTCATACCTCTGTTCCAAACCAGAAATGGAAGTTCCTTTGTCTTCTTGACGGGTCGAATCAAGACTGTTCAATAGCATTGTGCGTGGTCTAAATGCGAAAACGCATGTTAAAGATCATGAGAAGAAGGCCTTTGACGATGCATCTCAGACTGAGAAATGCTCTACGTTGTCATCTATGAGCATTGCGCAGATATTTGAGGCCACAGAATCGTGATAAGATGACATAACTCAGGTAGTAACACCACGATCGATACAATGATATAATTGAGAGTTCATGCTGGTTTCACTGGTTAGGGTCGCTACAACTAGCTTTGGCATTCATCGCAAGTCCGCGCTCACTGGAAAGCAGTGAGATTTACGGCCTGCTATTACCATTGATCGAGGTCTTCACTGACCACTCTAGCTCGCTATCTCTCTCCCTATTCCTTATCTGCTGATTATACCTCTATGGAAAAGTTGCGGACCTTGTTTAGGATCCATAAGCAGGGGTCCGGCGCTTCAACCCAACCATGTACCACCACCTCTCCCAGCTTTCCTACCAACGCGGTCTAGATGGTTACTTCCCCTGCTACACAACCCTCGACCACCTTCCCCACCAAGCCTACGCCCTTTACCTGCTCCGCCGTTGCGCCTACATCATCGCGCCCATTATGCGCCGCCATAGTTGGTCCGTCCCCATGCTGCATGAGCTCTCTCCTTATTCCTCTTGCCACGGCAAATGTCAGACTGTAGAGCGAATTACTAGACACGGATCCAGTAAAGTCAGGCAGACTATTCCCCTGAACATGGAATTGCGGCTACGTGAAGATGATGATCCCAGTTGTTTCATTGCCATCCATCATCTGACGAGGACGATGTTGCACGAGCTATCGCATCTGGTGTATAGACGCCATTTCGTGGGCTTTTACAGGTTCAATGCGCAATTGCTGAGCGAACTTGTTAGGGACGTCGAGAAGGGGGAATTAAAGAAGCGTGTAAGCTGGAAGAATGTTCCCAACAGAATTGCGGGAACGGAGGAGATTGTTTGCACAATGACCGGAGATCTGAAGAAGAGTCTTGTGAACATGATTGCTGGTGGGAAGAAAGACCGACGCAGGTACTGGGAGTGATAATCGTGTATAGTCTAGACGACTTCGAAACACGGGGCCTTCTCTTGGTCAACGGACGCTCGGTGAAGCGAATCAACCATCGAGACAAGACTTCTGGGTGGCTCTTGGGCATCAGATCGCTTAACCGTGAATGCCATCGACTGAACGACTGTATACCTGATATCCGCGCGCACAGTCTTCGGTACCCAACCTAATTTCTGCCATCCCAAGATTCCCCATATCGACCCTTCCAGCCACTTATCAACCACAGCATCATTGGCTATTCCTACTCGGTATGTATGACCGTCTTCGAATCCAGCAAACCTGATCGATCTCAACCACGAAGTGTCGTTTGTGGAGCTCGTCTTTTCTCGTCCGTCAGCGTCCCGAGGTATAATGCGTGTCTCGATAACATGTGTTTGCCCTGGGTATAGTGTAACGTAATTGCATCTAGTAGCCCATGATATCCCGCCTTCGCTTTGGAAGTAGCATAGATTGATCGTGTTGCGTGGCACATGCTGCCCGGTCTTGGTATCGGTGAATGTAAGACCCTGAGCATGAAGGATTTTGCCGTCGAAGAGACTGGTCTCTCTCTTGTACAATGTGATCGGTCTATCGTGACGAAGTGCAAGATTGAGCCGAATGCTCAACTCGGTCGATCCGTCGATATCGAAAACGGCAGGCGAAGCAGTGATTGCGACGTCGATGGCGGGAAGACTAGCCATACTGTCTTGGAAAAGTCGTGTGATATGAGAATAAGAAGGTTTCTCATGCACTAGGGTGTACTCATCAGATTATAGAAGTAGAGGATGTGGTACTGGAAGCTGTTGCCTTGACGCGTCGCGTCGCGTCTCACATGCGCCCGCCTCCCCATTGCAGGATGTGGGTCAGTATCATCACAAGTTGCTCTACAAGCGCTTCTAAGGATGCTTAAGTGATATTGGCGGTCACATTGATTGTGGTAGCTGACGATGAACGCGGTGTTGTTGGGAAGGGTTCACGAGATTATTCGTCGAATGATGTCATGATACCCCGGCTCGTCCGCGTTGGGTGCTAGCGTGTTTACCAGCTATCAATGGGGGATCGCCAAGGTAAATCCCCACAGGCTTGCTGCGCACGAACTATGTCGAATCCACTACATGTTAGCCTAATGCAAATGCGAACATACGAGACTCAATTTCGTGACAACCACATGGTAAAATATTGAAAGCTTCAGGTACCAACGATACGAGAACGCACCAGTCGCACAACGACAACACAAACCATGGAGTCTGCAGTGATCACACCAAACAGGATTGTCGGCTTTGGAGAGTGAGTGAAGGGGAAAGGACATGGAATGGAAGTATGGCCGAACTTAAGCATGCGATCTCGTCCAATCCTATTGTGTCTGTTGATGAACCTAATCACAATGGGACGCTCTTGCGTCTTCACTTCGTCGCACAATACCAACCCCAAGCGTCACCACTGGAAAAGGACGTAAACGGTCAGATATCACGTCTTCACCTTGATATAATAGCTGCTTATTGAGAATGAGTAGCAGATGTCGATAGCAGGACTCAAACATAACCAGCTCATCTGCCTGCAGACTCTACCGTTAGAGATTCAGCTTTCTACATCTTCTTTTTACAACTTTATAATTTCACTATCGTACACTTTGACGCACACGTCATTCCTACTGTTGAATTTGACGAAACCCACGAAACCATGTCTTCACCATCCCTACTTGAGGTTGAGCTGGTCTCTCCTGACGCCGCGATGTACGAGGCTGCCACTATCCTGGCTGGACTTCGGCACGCGCGTACTTCTACGTCAGCTTCAAGGCCAGGTCTCAAGCTCAAGCTGAGATGCATCCAATCTGCCCTCCACCCCTCACCCCTTCCTATTGCTGGCGCTGGCCATAAGCGCAAATTCACCCACCATGAAGACGACGTCCAGCTTCCTCCAATTGCCCCTTCGCTCCCCATCTCTATACCCACCATGAAGCGGTTGAAGCGCATCCTCGACCCCCAAAAGACCGAGCACGCCGTTCTCATCGCCGCCGCCACAAAAGACGGCGCCGAGTACTACGACTCTGACGCATCCGACGTCGCTGGCGACGTCAAGGACACCACGAAGCCGGAACTCTTCCGCAACGTTACCTGGGGCGCCTACGCCACCTCCTATGACAATGACGCCGACTTCCAGGCCCAGCCTGAATCCACCCAGTTCGTCCCCGGCCGCTTCGAACTCCTCGCCGATGGCACCGTACGCGACCAAAAGCATAAGCTCGTCATCAAGCTGCTTGACAAGAATCGCAAGAAGCGCATCTTCGCCAACCCGCCGCCGCGCGACTGGGCCTCGCAAGAGGCGATCACGGCATTAAACAAGCGCACTGTTCAGCAGATTCGGCGCAATACCAGCGTGAGGTTCCGCGAGGTTGTGCAGGCTTATGTGCAGGAGGAGCGAACGTGGATTCTCGCCAACCTTACCAATGGAAAGCCTACCAAAGGGTGGAAAACTTTTGTCGAGGAGTTTAACAAGACGTTTGCGGGCAGGATTCCTGTGGGTGCGGCTGGTGCTCGGCCCGTTAGGAGTCATTCTAGTCTCACCAAGGAAGTGGAGAGATTTGGAGCTGAGTTCTACACGAAGGGTCTGATACCCGTGCCAGCCAAAAAGGAGGCCAAGAAGGGATGAGTGGTTCGGTCGTAGTTGGATTACGGGTGCTTGTGGAGGGCTGGGCGCCAGTCGTCCAGTATCGTTGTCCAAGTGATCACTAGCGAGTCACAAGTTTGGGCTGGTCCCTTGTAACCCCCAAGGATGTATACATTTGCCCTCTCAATACTTCACAACGTCTTGTCATGGATTGATGTCGACTTCCAACAGTGCTTTGCATACGTCCAGGCTACCCGATCAGATATGCACCCCTCAATGTGGGGTATCTGGATTATCTCTTTACTGCTATGCCTCTAATCTACAAGTCCGCGACCCATGTCGAGTGCCTCCAGCCCCCGTCATATAATCGCAAACCTTCCTTCAAACAGCCATGCTAGCCATCTCCGCAGCCAGATCACCAACAGACCTGGTCATCTGCCGTTGGCTCTCCATCACCATCTCCAAACATCGCATGACCTTACACGTCGCGGAATTCGCATCTGCTGGCCTCGCACCTTCTGTAAGTGCAAATCGATTCATCAAGTTCAACACCTGAGCTATGTAGCTGTCCGACTCTCTAGCATATATTTCTGATACGAGATGATAGCTGTTGTAGTTGACGGCGCTTACTACCTACGACCCGTGGCGACTAAGCCTGACTAAGAACTAAAATCACTCAAACGATAGAGTATATACTATAGATTTGATGTGTTCATTCGCGCAACGTATTTATCAGCAAGGGGTCATAAGAGGGTGTGCTTCAGATGTTTGCCCCAAACAAAGACAAAACCTAAAACAAGGGGGAAGAGCGTGTAGTAGCGACCAAGCTCACAAATTTATACGAACCTATCTTGAACCTTGTCGCACGTGTAAGTACATTGTAGAGATGGTACAGACCTCATAGGCCTTGACATCAGCTGGGATAGACTGCGGGCAAGACCACTCACCCAAGAAGTTTTCTGCTTAGGTACTGGCAATATGAAAAGTACGGGCTCAGCCTGAATGGGTAGCTCAGGAGGTAATTGCAAAGAAATTGCAGCTAAGAGGGCAGCGAGATCATTCACCCCGATCTGACCGACAGGCGGCGCATCTTTTCTCGGGCTTCCAAAGCGGAGATGCACAGCTAGTGAGTGTTCTCGGGCCTTTTGCTGTTGTTGTACTAATTTTCCCTGTTCTTGTAACAAATTCCTTCGTTTCGCCTCTTCGGCCGCTTCAGCAGCTCCTTGTGCATCGTCTAAATTTCTGTAGATGAAATCTACAACCACGCATCGCGCAACGAAGACATCCGCCCTTGTCATGAGCTTGAACCTCTGCGCGGTGTGCTCATAGAATCTTTGTACCGAAGGTCTTGAGAAATCTGTACCCTCCAGCATTGATGGAAAATTGGCTTCGTCCTCGTCATACATTTCGGAAAGGAGTGCTTCGTGCCACATCTGAATTGTCGGACGAGCGCGCAGTAAAGATATGAGGTTGGCTTTAGCGATATGTGCTGACTCGGATTTACATATTATGTGCGAGATATAGGTCAAGTAGTAGAACCACTCTACTGCTGAGGTGTATGACTGGATCGTGGAGAAAATCGACGGGATCGTTTGCCAGCTTGGGCGGAGGACCATAGGCTGTTGTGAAGGCATAGATACGTTGATGTGGGCCGATGATTCGAGGATACAGAGTCGCTCCGTTTTGTCGAACTATTGCGGATAGTCGGAAGAAGATTAAGGGAGTAGCAGTGTTGTTTTCTCCAGCCTACGGAGGAGGTATGATAAACTCCATGTCGAGGAACAATGTATAGATGATGGCTGAGCGAAACTATCCGTTGAACATCAGCCGGAAATATGTAGAGCGTCGTTTTGATCAGCAATGTGAATCTACATGTCGCATTAGTCAATGACAATGTTTTGATAGATAGGTCATGGCTCGTGATATCTTCTCAATGCTTGATTGGAACGCAATAGTTCGCTGGGGAAATCGCTTCGTACGGCTTCTCTTGTCAGGCAGTTCTTGTATCACCCACAGCATGAGCTGGCGCGGCTCACACTCACGGCGGTAGTGCAAATGCGGGCATATGGAATGCAAGGACTACAGCCTCCTGAAGGTTGAAGTAGGCCTTGTAGTTACTCGTGATGTGTTTCGCAATCCAGATGGGTGTGCACGGGGCTCAATGAATGACCAAAATATCCTATGCACGTGATGGCGCGACAACAATCCCGCCAGCGCCCCACCATATATCATGAAACCTTGCCCTGTGATAGATGAAAACCAAGTGTCATATTCGTTCCACTTCGACCCTCCAGCCATCAGTCCTCTTACTCAGCTCATCAATATCGAAATCATGTCGACAGCAGAGGTTCCCGTGAACGGCCGCTTCCCACAAGAAAACATCCAGGGACATGGTCCTATTCAGATCCATAGTATGACCGCTACCGTCGCCATGGCCGCCTCCGACACACCATTTAAAAACGTCATCCTCCAGGTCCTCAAAGTCGAAATGTCATGCACAGGCAACCTCGACACTCACACCATCCTCGTCGAAGACGCTAGCCTTCTCCGCATGTTTCTAGTGAAGAACAACGCTGTATTCATCGATTTGGATGCTCTCAACGTACCTGTACTAGTCTTCGCGTTAGAAGCTGCGGGTCCCATGCCTGATAACGAAGGAGAGGAAGATACGGACGAGGACTTCGAGATGCTACAGAATGCTTGGAAAACTTGTCGTCTCGTGTGGAAGCGGGGAAAGGATGTTGCTGGTCAAGCTAGCAGTGGTTAGTGTTTGCGTTTGCTTTAAATCAAGCTTCCGTGTACCGCATCTGACATCGCCCGACTTGCCTATCGTATACTAATGTTCATATAGCTAATCGCACCGAAATCCCAGTAGTACGATCAGGAAGTGGTCTGAATGGAAAGCGACGACGAGTATACACACAGCAAACAGCAGATCCTTCACGTACCCCGAAGACCCTAAAATCTTCTGTGCAAATTGGCGGAGGCGCCATCCCGCAGCCAGAGGACGACAAGCGCTTGAGTAACGCTGCAGTGGCTCCGATACTAGGAGGAAATTCCTCGACCGAACACCACAGCGAGCAAGACTTCAAGGATTATGATGAGGCCGAGTACGATGACGAAAATGACGAAGATTTTGACCAGTCTACCAAGGTAAAGATGAAGCGTCCAGGTACCCACAAGGCCCCTACATCATCCAAGAAGGCAATGAGGAAGAGGCCTACGAAGCCCATATCGTCTGCTGCGCCGCGCAATGTGAAGCCTCGTAATCCAACAGTGATGATCTGGCCGACCACCATAATCACAACTGGTACCGCGGGAGGCCGTCTACGTCCTCTTATGGCCGAGATGGGCAAGATATTGACGACAGACGCTCAGCGCGAAGAGTACATGGATCTCGTCTGGACGCGTCGCCGAGCCGCTGAAGGTGACGACATTGCCAACCAAGCCGTTGTCCATGACCTCGAAACATTTGTGCGTGCTCATGGTATTGTGAACCAGCACAACTTGTGGGCACGTTGGATGGAGTCTGGCATCAAAACCGCCATGCCCATGTACAAGCCGATCGGTACTGGTGAGATGGATGCGACCGAGAGGAAGCAGATGTTCGAGAGAAAGAAGGCGCGTCGGGCTTAGGCGTCGCTCGCGACTTTGCAACGGAGACGATTTGGGGGGCGGACTATGAAAGCATCTGGTTCGACTATGGTCCACTAGCTGGAGGGCAGGTTGTAGCTCGTTGAGCGACGCGATCGAGTCTATGATGGGTCATCGTAAACTAGGCGCGAAAGAATCATGATGAACAAGCGCTCGGTTCGCGCCTAGGGACAGACTAGAAGCAAACCACAACATATAAGATGAGGCGTAATTCCTGAGAACAAGTGCTTGCAAAGACACAGCTGTGGTCGCCTTTGGCTGTCGTAAAGTTTGGCGATCGACACGTGCGCGCTGCTCGCGCAGATGATGACGCCATCTCTTGCACCAATAAGCGTAGTAATATTGGTGTGTACACGTCTACTCCCACCCATTCACATTCTACTGTCTCTCTATATGACCGCTAAATGTACAATCCACACACTGCTACCCAAAAGGTTGCTTGTACACCGAGTCCGAGCGGTACCGAGCAACGACTTTATCGCGCTTTCTCGAGATGTCGAGGAACCCACAATGATTCTTACAGTTTCTGGATGAGCTCTAGCAGGGTCTTACCAATCACAGCGGCACTTGGAGGATTCTGACCGGTTACCAAGTTCCCCTGCTTTCCGCTGATAACGACCTTCGCTCCAAAGAGCTGCCCTGCCTTTTCATACTTGCCACCGTGGTTCTTCAGCGCATCTTCTAGCAAGAATGGCATCGCACTTGTAAAATCGTAGGCGTCTTCCTCGGCGTTCGAGAATCCCGTGACATTCTGACCCTGGATCATATACGAGCCGTCCGAGAGCTTCACGTTGACGAGAGCGGCTGGACCATGACAAACGGCGGACACAATCTTGCCAGACTCGTAGAACTTTCGGATCAGTGAATGGGAGATGCTGTTATTTGCGAGGTCGAACATGGCTGTAACAAGATCGTTAGCTCCTCAGAAAGCTGATAGCCGTTAGGCGAAGACTTACGGCCGTGACCGCCAACGAAGAAAACACCGACGAACTCATCAGCCTTGTCGATTATGGCATCAAGTGACTTGGTATTTTTCCACAATGCTTCTTTATCCCTCAGAAACCGTTGGCATTCTTCGTCGTTCTTGGAGTCTTCGATCGAGTAAGGGTCGATTGGAGCCTCACCACCTTTCGGGGAGGCGAAGACCATGTCCACATGTGGATTGAGGACATTGTAAGGGTGCACCAATTCAGGGAAGTACCATCCTGTCTTAACACCTTCTCGCGTGGGAAGAATGTCCTGAGACGTGAGAACGACGAGGAGTTTGGAACGATTTGACATTTTGAGCTGATATATTTTCCAGAGGTAGTTTGCTGTCCTTGATCATGAATGAATGGCCGCAAGTCGACTGATATATTCTGAAGGTGTTTCGAGTATAGAAACTTAATGTTGTGTGAGGCCGATAATTTTCGGATCCCCTCTACGAACACGAGCGCGATTCGGTCTTACGCGGACATAATCGACATCGTCGCATTGTCCGGACTCCGATGTCAGCAGTGTGCATATGTTGAGGTCATCACCTTTCCCATTGTGTAGACATTGTCATGACTAGGTTCGTCACCCGTCTAAGGTCATATCCGTTTCGCAAGCTGGGAGCTTATGTGATAATTTTTCTGGGGATACAGCGAAAAAGGGCCGACTCTGTTTGGACTGGAGTACAAAAGGCTCATGTCAATGTGTCTCAACTGACAAGTACATCATCTATCCTACGTCTTCCTCATCATCGTCTCCGCCTCCAAAGATCTATTCAACCTCCAAATCTTTGCACCACTCTTGTTAAGCTGCACTGCAACCACAATGGCCATCACAGTCACCGTTCTTTTTCCGAATACGCCGGACGCCAAATACGACATCGATTACTACGTCAACAAGCACATGCCACTGATACAGACTCGTTGGGCAAAATATGGCGTCAAAAGCTGGTCGGCAACCAAGTTCTCGGATGGAGTCGACGGCTCACCCCCACTCTACACTTTTGGATCTATGGTCGTATGGGAGAATCACGAGGAGGTGAAGAATGCCTTTTCTGGGCCGGAAGCCAAGGAGATTATGGGAGATGTTGTAAACTTTAGCAACAAAGAGGCGGTTTTCCTCATTGGCGAGGTACTGCATTAGATGGTGTTTACCAGAATAAGGACGGTTTGAGATAAGGATTTGAAAGTCGGACAAGGTTCCTGATAGCGACCAAAGAAAGTATTCATTTTCTGACCCGATCGTCCGACGAATGTTGTCGACACTGATCGCATGAGTGGTGTATGAGCGAAAGGTTTTCCGGTCCTCGTGGGCTATGCAGGAAACGGACCGTATAGGTTTTGACTATCGCGCCACAATGTGCACTGACTACCATGAACAATGGTTGCCTTGCTAGCTTGATCGTTTCTACGCTCTTCCAATGACGTTCCCTTGATCTTCTGAATGGGGTGCGTAGAGCCTTCAAGCTATGTAAAATCAGCTCCAAGTCACCCACTCGCCCATGTGAATCTCAGATGTCTTTAACTCTGATACCCAAAACAACGACGCGTCTAAAATCCGACAAGAAAGAATCAGATAGCAGAGAAGTTCTCCGACCTCTGCCACTACCACCCATAGCAGTCCCTTCTTTTTCAACCAAGAAGCCTTACAGTTCTACTTCCCAACCTGCAGCAGCACATGGAAAGGTTGTAGAGACAAGCCGTGAGATGGTTATACTAGTGACTAGCTCGCGTGACAAAACATCCAAGCAAACAGTCAGGAAGCATGATCCCAACAACAATGACCCATATCTGGTTGAAACCCATAGGATTGGACCTCAATCCAGATACTGACAGCTCCTAAGGTCTACAATCACCCGTGTTCACTCGTAATGGCAAGAGAAAATCCAAGACGCTCTCAACACAAGAAGGTTGCTACGCCCGAGGATCTTCCAGCTACGGAAGTGACTGAGAGTCTCGGCGGGACAAAAGTAACCAGCAAACCTCATTTCGCCTCAGGGGCCAGCCTAGCCAGTGATGCATGTATTGATGATACACCAGGCGCATCCACATTTGGTCCTCATGACAAGATCATCGAAGGCTCTGTACTTAGTAAACGTTCTCGTAGCGACATAGACGATAGATTGGAGAAACAGGATGTGTGTGGAGAGGCTGATATGCTAGAAGACACCGTTTTGGACAGCTCCATCGCAGAAGATTCTGGGAGCTCGGGAAGGAACGATATCCTAGAGGAGATGAGCCAAGACGAGACTTGTGCACACAACAATGGTTCGAGCGTCGAGCCAGGCATTCTCATGAAAGAACATGTCATTCTAGACCACGCTACAGCACTGAACCCGATGGCATCAGAAGCGCAACGCATAACAAGCTACCATACGTCGCCAGTCTCCATGCGAGGTGAAGAGAGTGACTCAACGGAGGGCGTAGGGTCGACGACCGTAGATACCAGCGAAGAACCTCAGACACCGGGCCCCCTCACCTGGCGTCCAGCCCACGGAGTGACAGCGACCGGTGTCCATTTTTTCGATATGCCTTTTGAAGACTTACGCAAGATGATACTACTCCAAGCTCTAGAGCAATCACAGAAGCGACAACCACAGTCTTCCAACAATATTCGCGCCCTGTTCGTCTCCACGGTAACTGATGAGCAAAAGGCACCCGAAATTTACACGTTCGAACATGCCAGAGTTAAGCTTCAAGCAGGCCGCAATGCGGTATATCGTATACAGCTGAAGGAGCGAATGGCTACCATGCGTATGTTTGCCGCCCACGCAATGCAGGAGCCGCATGAGGTAGTCGATGGGCTCACAGCAGCAGTCTACGAGGCACGCGAAGCGCTCGCTGCGGCCCGTAAGGCACTTGATGGAGACATTGAGATTTTTGCTATCGTGAAGCAAGAGCTCAAGAATATTATAGGAGTTTCTGTATCGGAGCCGGATAATCCAGCAATAGAAGAGGATGCTTGGCGGCGGTACAACATGATCAGCGAGATCAACGCTGCTATCGTCAAGTATGGGAACATGTGGTGGTCGCATACTGTTCGCAAGGAGAAGGAGGTTGAGCTGGATGATTAGATTGAAAGACTTGGAGCAACAGACAGGAGACGGTTCCGGAAATGATGCATTACCAGCAGGGTGTTAGGCACATGTATGACACCTCGTAGGCGTTGAAGGTTGAATAGTACACGGCGGCGGGGACTGGTCTTGTAGAACCACTAAGTTGCACTATCGAGGCCCGGGAAAAAGTCATATATATCTTGAACGTGAGAGCGTATATCGGCTCGTAGTGAAGACTGCCTGCAGCTGCTCCGGATCGGATTTTCGTCATCCCTCATTGTTTTTCAAGGTGACTGGTGAGTGCGCAAACGAACGTGAAACAAATCAAAACAACGTTACAAGCAAATGCCCGCTTCGCGACTATCACCGTGTTCTAATCTTGACTGCTTCCGTCCCAGTACCACCAATTTCTAGCCTGCTCATACCAGTACGTATGACAGTCAGCGAACATGCAGAGCGATACCCCAGATTCACGACAGTTTCTAACACACGAACCTACGCCGCCGTTCAACATGACAGCGCCTAAAACATATGCAGCTCTTATGCATAAGTTGAAGATATCCTCAAAAAGGAGGGTAATCACGACGTCGCATGACCTTACCATGTTCGAACCTCGATTGTTAGCTATCATGCCGCAAGCGGTAGCGAGAGATCTCATCAACACTATGCGCTTGATCCTCACATTGGGTGGTCGGAAACAACGTCTGCTTGGTATGCGGAAGCAGAAGATCAATGACCTGCTCCATAATCTAGGCAGCAATGAAGCGATCAGGGTGTATAACGAGTTTGCGACTGCACATGACCAGGTTGAAGAGCGGTCGACATTCAAACTACCTTTGATCGCGGAGCTGGAAGACGGAAACGATGAGGTGAAACAGAGTGAGGATGAGTCAGATTACCACAGTGCGCAGGAAGAGCTTGGGGGAGAAGAAACCGCTGCGGACGGTGCAATGCAGGAAGAAGTCGGACTCGAGGTTGTCCAAGACCCACATCTCGAGATGGAAGTTCTGCTCTCAGCAACACAACAAATTTTGGTGATACCCGATGTTGACACTCGGATCGCACCACCACCCTCGCCGCCTGACGCGCATGCGTCACCAGTCATGCCCGTGGGTGTTCCATGCGACAAGCACATTGACAGCCTTTGCATGGTGGTATCGGTCCAGAACCCCGAAGCTTTTCCTTTGACGAGCATTCAAGAGGTTCAGGCCGAGTACTACCCTTCCACCAGCATTCTTGACATGCAAATACATCACGACCGCAATGAACGTATTATCCAAGTCACAGCGACTTTGGATAAGGGCCCAGTCGACCAGCTCATCATTCACGATCCACGCATCATCACTCTCCTGGGTCTCTGTCAACCACCATACGCTATGATCTGTCTTCAGCCCAATCCTCGCAACGATGAGACATATCAGATCCACATCCAGCCAGGTCAAAGGCTGCGGAATGCAAAGGCTTGGAGCTTTGGCGAGCTGGCGTCCGCGCGGCATGCATATCTATACTGGCTAGATAGCAGGCGGACTTCAGATCCGAGGGCACCTCCTACTGTGGCAGAAGCTAGGCTCTTGGCGCCAAGAATAGGTCGAAGGGCCGGAGACGTCTGGAGAGAGATTGGAAAGGTTTGGAGTCTCGAGCAGGGTAGTGGTGGCAGGCGTTTCCGAGAGAACAGAATGGAGTACTTAGGGGAGGATCCAGAGTATGGGGGAGGTGAAGAGAGGAGGTCGCAGAGGGGTATGTGGGTGTAATAAGGTGATACATGGTCGTACATTCGATGCAACTAGACCGTCGTGATGGTACTCGATGTTCACCGGGTTGTAATCTTTTAGACGGCGATCGTAAGGCTGATGACCTGACAGTCGTGATGCGCACATCACCCACTTGACTTGTCAACGTCTCTCGATCATACCAATCTTTCTGAAACCTGCTCTTCTCAAGTTCATCAATGAAGGTTAGCGGGTCCAACATCATATATTCCTAGACCTGTACGACAATGTCTAATTACTCTTGAATCATTGGGACATCCATAGTTGAACGTTCTTTGACCGACTCGCCGGCCCAGCCTATAAGGCATCGTTGGAAGAAAGATACAAGATGTGAGGGTTTGGAGTTCACTGGGACATTTAGCTGGCGCTATGATGTTATTGATTACTAAGCACGAAGTGGCGTCCCTCACACATTACCCGCATACCTCATCTGTCCCTTCATGCCTCCCAACGCGACATCGACCACGGCCTAACATCGCGACTTTGGAAAGGTCTTGAGAATTGGTTTCATCTCGCGATACAAATACATTTTGAACGTGTTCTCACTTACTATAACTACGCCACCCGTGCCGTTGTGACGTGACTAACGTCTACGCGTCGCGCGTGATACGTCCCACCGATCGAAAGACAGCTGGGCATCATTTCTTCCTCCACTGCAACCCGTATGTCGCCGTACATTACATCTGAGGCTGCCGACACTTTACAACAAGCGACTACTCAGAATGCACGTACCGCCATGTGAAAGGACGCCTGGATCAAAGGTTACAAATCTTGTGCATGACCTGCTTCGTTGTCCTCTCCAGATACCACAACAGCTGGTGCATCACCTGCTGGGGCTGCATCCTCTAGAGATGCTTCTGGATCTTCACTCCCTTCGTTCGTTACTATTGGGACGCTAGGTACGTTGCGACCCTTTGGGAAGCACTCGTCCTCGTATGATCTGAAGAAGAGATCTCCCTCATTGTCGGATTCGCCATCATCCTCGCCAGAATCGTCTCCGCTAGAATCGTTTAGTGGAGCCCAAGGTTCTTGTGGTGTGTTGATGATCGGTACCGCCATTGATCGAACTTCGTAGAGGGCTCTTCGATTAACATCCTTCGCTAGGATCGTCCCCAGCTTTCTTCGTTTGTTTCCTGCGACCACGAATGAAGATGGCGCGTCGCTGAGCTCATTGTAACCTTCGGTACCCATGTGGTCGTCTCTCGCACCCTTTCCTGGCTGAGCTTTTCTCGTAAGGCCGGCTGTCAGGTCGATATTCGTTTCGTCTTGATTGTCCCCTCGTAAACGAAGATCCTCGATCGTCATCGGCTCATAGGGCACTCGAACACCGATTCTGGGCCATTGCAGCCGCTGCCAGAATTTACTTAGCGATGTGTTCGGATATAATAGTCCATAGTGGTCATATAGCCTGGAGTTGTACACAGACATCCCGATCGCCGGCACATAGCCATCCGGACCGCCTTCATCTATACCTTTGGGAGCGTCTATCTCCTGTATTGGCCACTCGATAGGGTCTTGTGAGCGTTTCGGATGCTCAGGATATGGAATCCAACACTCATTCGAAGAATGAGTCCAGAATGCTCGGCATCCCTTTGGGTTGGAGGGACACTCCCTACGAGATCTTGGCTCCAAAGCAATAGGTTGATTCTCTGTCTCAGCAAAGCCCTTAGGTAAGGATGCAGATGGAATCTCTTCATCTACTGGGGATCGTGGTGGTGAATGGACAGGTGACGAGTGTGGTCGCAAGTGGTATTTGTGCCGTTCGCGACGACCAGTTGTTTCTTCCGCCTACTCCGTAGTATACCACTTACGTAGGACAGGCCTGTAAGGTTTCTTCCCTCTACAGAACTCTCCGGGAGGGTAACGGCTATCAACCTTCGCCTGAATATTTCGACTCTTGTCTCCTGGATCTGTAGAGCCGGCTTTGTCATTCGCGGGCTCTTCACCCGTGATCGATTCTGCCACTGGCTCTCGGACGTCCCCACGCTTTTTTGCTCTCTCATTACGTGCCTTCACAAGTATTTCTTCGGCCCGTTTTGCAGGGACCTGCGGTGCGCTAATTCCACCACCATTATCACCATCCGTATACTCGAGATTGTCATCCGGGTCAATCAATTCTTCTGGGGCCTCGTCCCTGATCGCGCTGGTTTCAGCGAACCAGCCCGACATCACTGGCCCGAGGCAGTCGTATGAGCTACGCCAATCCCAGGAGCTCTCTTTGGCAGAGATGAACAGACCCTGCTCTGTTCGTATCTGTCCCCACCTGTTCTCGACTACAACTCCGTTTGAGGTATTTATCATTCGTTCACCTGATGTGTCAGGTCTGTTGTCTTTGTATCTTGCGACCTCATGGCAACGCCTTGCTTCATGCGTATTGAACTCCAACTCCTGCGTTTCGGTATCGGACTGTTTCTCGATCGCTGCTCGTTTTTCCTCGATTGCGGCATTGTCCAGCTTGAAGCGATGCGGTTCAAAATGCTGCCAGGCATCTTCGTCGTCGTCGTCGCTCAGTCTTGAAGGACGCAGGCCAACAAGCTGACGCCTGTGATTCGGTGTCCACAGGTGAAGCTCACCCGGTCCCACGAGAGGCAAGGTAGCTTCTTCTTGCCTCCCCTCAACGTGATTTCCAAGATGGTCATGTCGACCTTGCTTGTAGTCTTTGCCACCTATGTCTCTCAAGTCGTACATCTCAAGCAAGGAATGTACCCAGTCAAAGTGGCCTTTGTCGTTGCCTGATGTTTCAAGCTTATATCCAATACGCCTGTCAAATCGCTCCTTTTCAACCGCCTTCCTTTGCTCAGGATCTAGTAGCCGTAGCCTTCTCCTCCGCTTGGAGATGTCCTGATAGTAGAGCCAATCTTCGAGCTCTGCTTGAGCTGTCACCATCGAATCATGCTCTGCACGACGTTTCACCTTATTAAATCTGTTGTTTCTTCCAGCCTTCTTATAAGCCTTCTGTGCTAAATTCCTTGCTTTCTTGGCTGATTTCGTTAGTTCTTTCTTCCCACCCTTGTCCTGACTGAGCGCATCCTTATACGCTTGAACCTTTGCGGCATGATCTGCCTCCAAAGTGTAGTAGTTATAGTGGTCTTGCTCGATGTTGGTTTCTTTCTTTTGTGCAGCTTGGTATGACTCCAATTGCTTTCTCAGTACATCCCATGTATCGCGCCGCTTTCTGGTCAACAGGACAAGTTGAGAGATACGCTCGTGCTCAGCTCCTGCCTTACCAGTTTTTCCACTTTTGTTCGACCCAGCATTGCTGCTCGGCTTCTTCTCAACCATCTTCGCTCTGTTAGATTACGTGTACAGCAGAAAAATGCTTGCAAGTGTTGGAAGCTTTTGGGAGGATTGAAGTCAGAAGGATGAGATTTTCAGAGACTGGAAGATGATCATTAGCAGGCACAGGCACTCGCTATTGTTCTGGAAGGTCGGCCGGAAATATTGCTACAAACAAAGAGCCATCAACTATATCCGGCGGACTCGGTGCACTACAATGAACCAAAGATATCCTCACCGAATACAATCGTCCGGAAAGAACTTTCAATCAACAAAGAAATAATTACATCGGTCCAAGACCTGTGGCCACACACTTTTGAGGAGTAGGCTAAGAAAACTTGCAGCGACGCTCTCTACTAGCGATTCTCTAATATTCTATCAATATAGGTTCTCTTCTTCTTCTTTTTTGGTTGTTTTGGCTTTTTCGGAGGCTGAAGTCTAGCATTTTTCGTATCCTGCCGTTCCCACTCTTCTTTCTGCGCATCATAGAGTTCCTGCTCTCGAGGATCCATCAGGCTACGATCGTAGGTTTTCGCCAGCCATAATGGTTTGATGTTCATATAACCATCTACCTTGTGTGTACCCTCAAATTTAGGATCCCAGTTCCGGTCGTGACTGGAACCCATGTTGCCAGTCTTTGCGCATACTCTGTTGTGCGCCTCCTCCTCATCATATGGCGACTTGGAATTATCGTAGAAATAATTTTTCGTCGATAGCATATTCTTCACGTCGCTTTCTTTGATGCTCTCTACGGACGAAGCGTCGTCAGAGGCGACCTCGCTACCAGCGGACTCTTCGCTTTCGTTGGAGGTCTCGTCACCCGCAGAATCCTCGCTTTCAGATGGCTTAGTCGTCTCTTTCTTATCTTTCTGAAGAGGTTCGCCTCGAACTGCAGTCTTGTTGTTGCTTCTAACGGAGCCTGCGGACGGCATATCTTGAGGTTGAGCGGATGCATCTTCCAAATCGTTCTTGTGGCTTCCCATCGATGTTGTGGAGTCGTGAGAAGATGACCGAGCCTGAAGTCGCCCGGAAATCCGCTCTTCATAATTCTTCTGGGGGGTGTTTGCTGTTTGCGTGTCTCTAGCAGTTTGTTTCTGAGACTGATCAGCGGTGAGACTCTGAATGTTGACGTCGGCAAGAGTCATGTTTCTATCGCCATCGGTCTCAGAAACTTGGATTGCAGCCTGCACACGGCTACCTTCTACCTTCAGCTTCGCAACCATCGAATGTTTCATACTAGCGCGAGTGTAATTCGATGATGGATCGTCGACCGGGGGTGTCTCTCGGATTACGCGTGTGGTGGCCTGCCCGCGTGTTTGCTTCGTCGCTCGTGTAGTCCGGGTGGGAAACACCGCAGCCTTCTTGTCTTCTTCTGGCTCTTGCGAATGCCTGCCCTCCCCTGCAGGCGTCGACCTCGTAGAACGTATCCGCTTGTTTGCGATAGGAGCTCTTGTTGTTGAACGGCGCTTGCGCTTGTTGTGGAGGCCTGAGACTGCGTCCGCGGTTGGATCGACTACTGTTGTTGTATCCCCGCCATCCTGGTCTTCTGCCATCCTCACATCTCCATCATCGTCCTGTTCTGCTATTTCGTCGTCGCTTGGGCTGGCCTCGTCCTTCTGTGCATTGGTCTTGTCCTTCTTGGGCTGCGCCGACGTCGTTCCTGTTTTCTGTGCTTGAGCGCGCAGACCTGTCGCCTTCTTTTTCCCTGACGTCGTGCGCTTGCCGCCTTTCGCCTTTGCTTCTCCCTGCCTCGTCCTCCGTCTTGCGTCCACAGCTGCGCGCAGCGCCTCCTTCTGTGCTTGGCTCGCCTTGGTCCCGATATCTGGATCGTCCAAGGATAGGGGAGCATTCACCGTATCAAATTCCACAGCGATATCCATGAAATCTTGCTTCTTGAGGTCGTGGATGTTTGTGCATCCGAATTGCCCTTCGAAGATTGGTCGAAACCCCGGGTTTTTACCGTTCCCGTTAACGATGAATTTACTGTATCTATCCGCCATCTTGAACGAAGGCCGAAGATTATCTGACTCAATTCGACTTGTGACTGTAGTTGCCAGTTAGGCCTTATTGGATCGTGGTGTTGTCAATGTGTAGTGGTACCGGACAAGAGTCGTGAGTGAAGTCGTGAGTGAAGTCGCGTTATATGTGGAGCGGACCGCTCATTGCACCGACTGTGAAATCACAATGGAGTCGCCGAGATTGTGTTTTCACTATGATTTACTTAGGTCGATGGCAATTGCGAACTGATTCGATCGGATTCTGGCACTAATGATATTTTACATCAGCTACGGCATACTGCCCCGATCCAACGGCCATCATACTGCTGACGCGGGACGCAATACTTCACACGGATGTCAACACACGACCCTTCACGGTGTACATCTGCTACAGCACACGAGATGGTCATTCTAATTGCTACCAAAGTCTTATACCAAGAGATGCTGGCTTGCTTCATACATTTGTCTCTGCTACTACGTATCCTGGCATGTTACACTCAAATCATAAGAAGATGATGTATCGTGGAGAAGAACAATGGATGAATGTTGTATTGCATGGCTAGAAGATCATTCCTACCAGTTCCCGCGACGAAGCGGCGAGAGAGCAATACTTCCCATCACCATATCATCCACCAGCGGCTACTTCAGTTCAAGGCTTCCCGACAGTTATCTGAAGCCATACCTCGTGGTTTGTCCTAGCGAGGGGTGAAGTAAGTTTCACCCTTGGCTGCTTGAAGTGCCAGGAACTCCCGCATCTCTTCGATTTCCTTCTCCTTAGCTTCGGAAGACATCAAATCTCCCTTTATGCCCGGGAAAGGATTCATGCCCCTCATCATACCGTCTTGCTTGAGCTTACGACGCTGCTCCAGCTCTTCAGGGTTAGGATCAGCTCCGTTCTTGATATTACGGGCAAGAGGCGATTTGTACCAGAACTCCATATCGTCTTCGATGGCCTTGGCCCACCTCCGCGCCTTCTTGTCCTTCATGATGAATTCTTCCCGCCTGCGACGAAACTCCTCCTCGTTGGCTTCGCGCGCCTCGCGTTCCTCCTTGAGCCTCTTCTGCGTAGCGGCTTCGAACGCAGCGTCCTCGCATCGGCGTCTAGCGAGAGCAGCTGGGGGTGTTGTCTTCATGCGCGCTGGTCGTAAGTGACGGGTATCCCACACGTACTGACGGCGTTCTTTTGGGTCGGTGAAGTGCGAGCGCGGGATCAGACCTGGAGGATCCAAAGCACTATCCATCGGTACCGGCATGGTGCCCATCTGATTACCGCCCTCCTGCATCCCGCCCATCTGTGTACCGCCTATCTGTGTACCACCCATATCTGTAACGACCATTTGTGTACCGCCCATCTGTGTACTGCCAAGAGCTCGCATACCGCGGGTCACACGCCTAGTCTCTTGTGCATTGGCGTCAGGTGCTTCGCCAGCAATGACTTGTTCTGTAGCGTTAGTTGCGTTGTCCGCGTCGGCCTCGGGTAGCTGTGAAGGTAGCATTACGAGGTCAGTATCTACTTCACCAGCGTCCTTTACAGTCATAACGTACCTTTGAATCTGCAACGGCGTCGTTGCGGAGCTGTTCCTGGCGTAGCTTGTCCGAACTAAGTCGCAACTTCAACAGAAGGGGTACATGCGGTGGTTCGGCCATCTTAAAGATGATATTAGCAAAGCGCTGGGTGACATCGGTGGAAGATTTTACTAGGAATTTCTGCTTGCTATTGTTCTGGCTTGCGGTCTTCGTTGATCGATTGCTCGCTGAAGTTGTTTGCTTCGATACAGTTACGCTTTGCTCAATCAGTCTCTCTTTGCTTGCCGAAGGAAGTAGCGGGGCTTTCTACTTTTTGATATTGCGCTCTGACCTCCTCGGCGGTTCAGTCCCAGCGGCTCCAGTGGCTTTCTTTCCAGACTCAGTCGCTCGTGGGGTCTTGGAAGTGTGGGATGACGCAATGGTCGTACGGTTGGTCGTTTGTTGCTCTGTCGACTTAGTGAATACTCCTTCTACCACACCACCCATTAAGTTCTTACCAGAATCGCCTTGTTCCGAAGCTTGATCGACGTTCATGTCATCTTTGTCAACGTCTTCTGGGTCAGAGTCATGCTCTTCGTCGAAGCCTTGGTCTTGTCCTTCTTCAGAATTGTCTTCATGTCCCTCTTCGAATTCCTCATCTGATCCCTCTCCAGATTCCTCGTCTTGCAGGTCCTGCTCGTCGAGCTTGGCCTTGACCTGAGCCATCCAATCGTCGTCGAAAATCTTGTTGGTCATGAAGGATACTGCAATGCGCTTGTCCTTGATGATATACTTGTGCACGGCGTCGGGCGCGTTCTCCCTGTCCCATTTGTTGATGCGTTCATAGAGTTCCTTCGGCTCAGATGAGTTCTGACTTAGGCCCAGGTACTTAAGACCTTGTCGGAGTTGGTGGCGGTCGTATGGGGTCTTGTAGTTGTGCCTTGATATCGGAGGTCTAGCCATCTTGTCGGCTCCTGACTGCGTTCTCGGTGTAGTCTTCGTAGTGGGTGGGGTGTTTTGATCCAAGACAATATTGGTGTCGAGGTCGCTCTCTGTGCGGGGTTGAGTCGTTTGCGATTTATCAAGTGGTCCTCCAGCGATGCTGAGCGGCGCTCCGGGACTACTATTCTCCTCTTTGTCGTGCCCATGACCACTATCACCGCCATGACCATCATCATCTTCACTACCGCACGGACAGTCTTCCAGGCTACTACATTGACGGTAGCTAATAGCAAACTCATCGCCTTCGTCGTCACTCGAGTCTTCATCACTGGATTCGAGATCAATTTCTGGCATCCTGTTCATAGTCTCTTCCTTCGCCCATTCTCTACGACCGTTTGTAGCTTCTGCCCAAGACGTGGTTTCGACGTGATGGTGGTCAACACTTGCGTTGTATTCGATAGGCGTCATTGGTGGCTTGGAGAACTCATTAAGCTCGTCTCCTTGTAGCTCCAATGTGGCCTTTGCTGGCATGATCAGTGTGCGGCCGGGTGCTACTGCACCTCGTTTATCATAGGAAGTTTTCCAGTCGAATGATGTTTCTCTAGCTGCGATGTGCAGTCCACTCTCCAAATGAGTTCCGCTTGAATCACGAGTTATTGGTAGAGGTGATGGAAGTTCTAAATCTCGTTTCCGCCGCCCGGAATGGGATTCGTACGTAAGAGATTGATCACCTTCCGCGTCTTCAATCTCCCTTCGTCTCCTCTCTATTGCCTCAATATCCAGAGACAGTTTTATTGGCGACAGCAGACGTGGATTTCTAGGCCTACCTAATCCTACTGCAAATCTTCTTGCCCTTGGAAGTCTTACATGCAAGTTATTGGGACCCATCTTCTCGTAGTCTATCTCCTCTGTCGCTCCGACATTATCCTGTTCAAATAGATCAATAAACGGACGCAACTTCTTATCATATTTTGCGTCCTCTGTAAGAAGAGCAGGCGGTAGTCCCTTTCTTATGGGCTTTGCCGTTATACGCATCCTTTCATCAAATTCCTCCCTATACTGCAACCGATGTTCGGGCGTTTGATAATACAAGAAGTCTTCGTATAAGGAAGTTGCCACGCATCGATTCTCATGAGCCTTCGAGCGTACATCGGCTTTGAATTTGTTGCTCCCGCCGACTGCTTTGTTTGCCACAGCTACAACTTCCTCTTGATCGTCCTCATTGAGCTCTTTTGCTCGGGCCTGGTCTCTAAGATGCGTTTCAAAATCAGGTATCTCGGCTGCCTTTTCCGCATTTTGTAGTGTTTTAATCAGTTTCTGTTTCCGAGTTTCTAGATCCCGGTCTACGATTTCTCGAGGATGCTTAAATATACCGATATCACCTCCAGATCCCGTGCCTTTGTTCGTGGCTGAGAATTGATTACTCGAAGATGATGGCAGCCCTTGCGACGTTGCTGGTTTTGGGTTACGGTCACGTAGGACTCTAGTTCCTTGACTCTGGGGAAGCTCTTCTTTGTTGTTTTTCTCATTTGAGCTATCTCTTGGTGGTTTGGGTGGCATTTTTGATCACGATGATGAATATTAACTTGATTGGAAAAGCAGAGCGAGAATGGGCACGAATGCGAGCTTTTGAAGACGTGTGTAGATTTCGAGGGCGACATGATGGGAAGCTACCTCCCATAAATGGCAAAATCCGGGTTATAACTCGTTCTCTTTGTGTTCGTTGGTAATGCTAAGTACAATGGAGTTGTGAGGTCCTCCCACATCCGCGCTTTTCCTACTCAACAAAGGATACGAAGACTCTAGAGGACAGATCGCAGCACCCATAGAGCATTGTGCGTGACATTGTTGTCTACGAAAAACGACTATACAGTCAAACTCGAAGACAAATGAAGAGCTGAGGGATATAAGGACTACTTCACACGTAGAGAGAACACTACAAATTCATCTCTATATACTTTATTAGTCACACTTTCAACAGATAAAGCCTATCCTTTGTCCGACCACACCGGTGTCAACCACGTCAACGAATCGAAGCCAGATTCTACTATTCTTCCACTTGACGTTGGTTCATAATGCTGTCCTACGAAGCACGTCAAGGCGAGGGTCCACCCATCCAAAGATCTAGATCCCTTCCTTGTTCCCTTGCCAAGTCCACCTCACGCTCGTAGAGGCGCCGTGTGCCCAGTTGTTCGCTAGGTGCCGGCTTAACACCAGGTCGGACGTGCCCTTCCATACGCACAAGGACTGTCTTGTTCCTGACACGATAGGTGTCTGCGAGAAGAGGATCAGAGTAGCGCCCATGCCGAAGCTGGTTGTAGATCCTCAGCTCTTCTTCATCATCCTTCTGCTGCTGTTCATCTGCGAGTTGCTTCGTAGTCTTTGTCGCACCAGCCCTCGTGGCTTTCTTCCGAGCTTTTCCACCTCTGGTCACCTTCAGTCCAGGGCCACGTCGTCCCCCAGCGAATCCTTGCGACTGTCCAATACCAGAAATAACTTCAACATCGCTTTCTCCACCGATACGGCCTGTGTTACCGACTGTGGAATCGTGGTCTTGGTCTTCGGCGACCAGTTTGCGCACTCGTAGCCCCCTATGTTTGTTTGCGTCGAGGTGTGTCTGGGTAGCAATTGTTTGGCTGGTTCGAGATTCATGAGAACTTGTGTTCTTCTGGCGTTGTCTTCGAGTCGGCGTATTAGTCTTTGTCGTAGACTGCGGGCGGGAACGGTCGTCATCTAGGTTGCCTCCGTCGAGCGTCTCAACATCATCATCTTTGGTCATTGCTCTGGTCATGTCGTGGCGCTTCTGTGGCACGAAAGGCATGTTCGACACAATCTTTCGTTTCTTGGAATCTGCTGGCTTGAGTTCAGTCTGATTTTGTGTCTGGACAATCACCTTGGGGACAACAGACGTGCCATTCTTCTTTGGGCGTGGCAGGAACATAGCCATGCGCGGAGCATGATCGACATCCCACCGCTGTAACCACTGGGCGAGAACAGCCTTGCTAAACTCCTTTCCATGAGTATTGTTCAGACCAGCTGCAGCAGCCATAGGTCTCAGATCGGGGTTGACAGTGTAGGACTGGTACTCCAGTGGTCGAGGGGTTTTGCCGTCCGCTATCGTACTCGACGAGTCGTGTTGGTCAAAGAGTCGGGCGGCACTTTTGAGATCCTGCTCTAGTATTTTTGCCGGCATCTCCATTCCATGCTGCTTGAATAGCGGGTGGCTTGTGATCCTGATCTTGAGCGCGTCTAGGGTCCAGGTGCCGTCGTCGAGGTTGGTCGAAGCCATCGTCGTTGTGTGCTTCGAGGCGATATGGTTGTCTGTCACCCAAGAAAAGGCGTCGCACGTAGCAAATCTCGTGGGTGGGGGTGCCATGCACGGTGTGGATGGAACTGCGAAAGTGGTCCGTGTCTCGCTGTGGTAGGAAGATATTGCGCTTGATGCCGACGTGACCAGCGACTCGGACAGTTGTGAGCCAATGGCTGACGTTCACAACGTCTCTGATCCAGATTAGCTCCAATGTCTCTCGAGGTTCTTTATATTCTCATGGTGCGCGACATAACAAGCAAGCGGTGTTGGTATAGGTCCGCTTATATGAGACACTATCTTCCAAGGGGATACATGTGAATACCTTCTTCCGCAGCAAACTCATTTAAATCACTCAACTCCACATCATTCTGTGATTTGGACTGACTTACCAACTGGCTTGCCACCAAACACCAGTCTAGTGCAACTCGACCACTCAACCACAATCTCGACCACGACCGCGACTACAAAGAACAAAATGAACCATCACGGCCAACCTTTCGTTAGATGGGGTGACTCGGAGCTACCATCCCCACCACATACAGGCATTCGCGCCCCTTCGGAAGACCCTGCCTGGCAGGATAACGAAAACTGTTGCTGCGTAGCCAGCACCGATCTGAGCTCGTATAGCAACACCACGGACGCGACTAGCAATCCCAAACGCATATCCCATTACGTCAATATGGGCCTCAACCGTCCTCATCCACTCGCGCCATACTGCACCCCTGAGTTTCAGAACGGCGGCACTATTGAAGCCCCTGAACCAGAGAAAATGCAATCCGTACGCATGAAGAATTATCTGAGGGCGTTAGAAGAAGATGAAGGAGATTTGGCGGAACTGGCGGAGCAGTTGGTACCGGCGGAGCTGCGATCGCTTGATCAACAACGTGAAGACTCCTCTCATTACGGGTGGCAACCTATCAACAAGACCAAGACTCCGCACTACAATGAATGGCAGTTGACCTTCGGCGGAGAATCGAACCCCAAAGGCTGGAAGCTGGTTGATAGCGCAGCGACCTCTGGCACGCCAGACGGAGGAATATCGATGGCCGATACCCTGGCAAGACAGGAAGGAGATACGCCTATTGCAAAGCATTTGGCGACCGATGCACCAGTTACTCCCGTGGATGCTGAGATTACTGGAGAGAACTTGAAAGACGCTGACGATTCTCTATGGATAGACGAGAAGTACTTCGACCACTATGGCTACCTCAACCATGTCAACAGTGTTGATGGCAATGAGAATGATGAACTGTTGAAGATCCAGACCAAGCTCAGAACACAGGACAGGAAGGGAGTACAGCTTACCTTGGACCAATTTCTCTCGACGTCTCCAGCCCTTGGAAAGCCGCTAGCATTCCCAGGACAGCCCGTCAAGAGTTTGGCAAAGAGGCTGACTATTAAGCGCAAGCCGAAGAACGAACGCGATCCGCCAGTCCACGATACCTTTGATATTCATCACCAAGCCAAGACAGGAACCAGCGACGACACCTCTTCAGATGAGATTGCCAAGTGGGTACTGCTGGAAGGCAATGTCGATGCCCCACGGACCGGTAACGTCTTGCCCCACAAGCTCACCATCAAGCTCCGTAACACCATGACCGACGAACGTAAGACTCTGACCTACACGGACGTCGAGCACGATGAAGTCGACTGGAAATCCAAGCAGCAAATCGCCGCCATCATTAGATGGCGCACCGGCGTCTTCCACGAGCACGGTATCAACACCAAGAAGAACGTACTCATATACACACCCCTCGAAGACGCATGGATGACGCTCTTCCACCGCAAGCTCCGCGCCATCATCGAAGCAGGCCACATGATCAAGCTCCCCGGTCCCTCCAACATCATGGTTCCTTTCAACGCCTACTTCGAAGGCAAGACGCTCAAGGACACAAACGGAGAAACCGTAGGACCAAGACCTGCGCGCGATGCAACATCCATACGGGGAAAACTTGATGGTAGGGCGAGCAAGATTGCTGAAATGCGGAAGGAGATGCGAGGACTCCTCCCAACCGACAACGGTGGTCCTATATCCATCCCAACTATCACAGAAGAGGAGCTGCTGAGGTTTCAAAAGGATGGGTCGGTCGCTGTTGAAGTTCCAAAGGACGCTAGTAAAGATGCATCATCGGGTAGTGATGGGAAGGGAAGCAGGAAGTCGTCACCAAAGCGAAAGCGGGAGAAGGGCGGCGCAGGAGAACAAGATGGGAAGAAGGCAAAAAGAGCAGGGGAAGCGAGTCCAAGCACCCGAAGATAGCCAATAATGCGACCGTATTCAAACGTAACGCCGGTTGTCCTTTGTATAAACATATGTAGGAAGCTCTCTCAGTGACGGTTGTAAATTCAGTGGAGCGAGAAGTGTTAGTAGCTTATTGCTTATACATGTCGTCATCGCAGCACTATAAAATGAAGTTGATTTTGCATATACTGCGACTGAGTGAGTTAGAAGCAAGTGTGTACAAGTCTATTTGAGCTGGTGTTGTTCGAGGGCTTACCTCGGTTTTGACCGAATACCTGTTCTAAACCGGTCGACCAGCCGTACAAACTGCAGGTTATCAAATCGACGCCAAATTCCTCTAGCCCAATCCATGTATCGTATTCGATATGCGTCTAATTCTAGCCCGTATTGTCTTCCCAGATCTTCAAGAATAGCTTCCATAGAATCGAAAACAGTATACCTTGCAGACCATTCGCAATAATTCTCGTCTTCAATCCTCGTCCGAACAGACCCATCTTCCCGTCTTTACGAATGACTTCCTTGGCTGCTTCAGTGTAGGATATCCTCTTATCATTGACCTGTCGATATGTCTTTACGACGCGCAACGAGTTGGATATGGTGTCCGAAACGACCGATGCGCAAAAGCCAATGAAAGCAGCACGTAGCAACCACCACCCAATCTGCTGTCTCGTTGGATCTGGGATGGTCTCGGAGAGAAAATTGTATACGGCAAACCAAGGGTAATGTCCAACAAAGGTCGCTGCCGCGGTGGCGAACGCACCCCACCAGAGACTGCCAATGCCGTCAGTCTTGATACGTTGCCGGAGGAGCGCCCAGCCACTAGATCCCTGGGCTTGTAGTGTGGTCTTCAGCGTATCAATGGGAGTGAGTAGCATTCTGAAAGATGCGGCGCACGCAGATGCGAAGATCGTTTGGACGGGAGATGGAAGCTGTTTCAAGAAACCGTTGGATTGGAGCAAGGCGAGGATACCAGCATTAGCGGCTGTGTCTCCAAATCGTGCAATAGGCCCTTGGACGAGTGCAGCGCCCATACCTTGGTAGTATCGGCTAATGCCACCGTCTGCGTACAATGTCTTTGTTGCCACGGTCGTTGATGTTCCGTGGCGGTATTGGTAGTTCATGATGGTACGAATGGGCATCAAGAGCAATACTTGCAGGATCATCGCCGCAGCACCACTCAAGCCTCCACCTAACGCACGCTTCAACGCGCCTTTGAGATCGAACTATGTCGCATACTGTGAGCTTTGGGGGACTGTGGGATTCGCGACTGGGAGACACATACATCAACGTCATCTGCGTCTATCCACCCCTTGATAAACACAACGACAACTAGTATGACAAACAACGCCAAAAGTCCTCTCCAAACATAAAACCAGGTCCTCGATGTCGCCTTTTGCGGCTCATCTATTGTGTCGTCGCATTCCGATGGCGTGGGCGTGCGCTGGCGTACGTCGGCATTCTGGAGCAAGGGCGCGCGCTCATCTGGCATAACGCCTTCTATGTCGTGTCGAGGAGGCATCTTTTTGGTGTGTGTTATTGAGTCGCGACGCTGCACTTGCAATTGATAAGTAACGCCGTCCGAGGAATGTTGCGATTACCAATCAAGGGGCATGACGCGCACTCGGCTATACTTGTAAGCCGATGGACGAGACCCACTTATGCGGCCGAATTCTCAATGGCAACTGGCGACTGAGGCACCGTCTGACTATCTAACCGCGTCGCATCTCCTGTCTTCTTCAACTTCAAGAGGACTCACTCTTTTGATGGTTGTGCTTTCTGGACATTGCGCACACATCGCAAGCGCACGCGTACCGCCAAGGCTGTTACCACCTTTGTCGCGCTCGAGACCTGTCGCTTCATAACGAAGCGTTGAAGATAGGCGTGTACTGTAAAGTCATTATGATGGCGCAAGATACCTAACGACGTTGAAACCTCTATGCCATACTTTCGCAACCCTTGCATACCGGCCGACTTATTCTTCGAAGACATCGCGAGATGAAAAACAGAACTAGATGATACTGGGATAGATAAGGTGCGCTGATGAATAGGCATACCAACGCTGAAGTACGCCATGGGCTTGAGAGACAAGTCAATACCATGCCTGTTTGGACGAGCCCTGCTTGCGCTATCTGCGCAATGCTTTTGACATCACAGTCGAAGCCTGGCAGAGTCTTCCACCGCGTAGGTCCGACAAGACTTCGCCCATAGCCATCGAAATACTACAGGCACCATCAGCGGCTGCTCGCATAATGAGCGACCTCAGTGCGTTCCACCAATCATAGTCCTCTCAGCGGCTACCCGCTAACGGTCGCTCATATTTGCCCCAATCACCACCAGACACCACCAACACGATTGTCCACACATCCAGCGTATTCTCATTGACGCAAGGTTGTTTCCATCGCACGTGGACTACACAGCCATGCACAGCCGCATCTGCATCGCCAGACATGCCAATCACTCGTTGCATACAGATTAGACCCGCGTACCCATTGTTGTTGTTGGTGAGGCCACCAGCCGCCAGCCCAATCTGGGGTAAATACACAAGACCAGGTTGTACGCCACCCCACAGATTAAGAGACACGACCCACCCCCAGCGGAGTGCCAAGCTACTACGAACGCCTGATGCGGCACAGTATCCGTCTATGCGAGGCTGCTGCGGTGCGCCTTGCATCCCGCTAACCGGTGAGACGCCAAGAGACAAATCTTATTAAGAAGCGTCAAGACCCCGTGCAAAAGGCTTGAGTCGGAAGTCATCGCAGAATATCCTCTCCCCGCGTTGAAACGACTGTCATTATCACTACGATGACATCTTTTCTCCCGACCATGCTGTTCGCAGCTAGTGCGACCGCGCAAGTAACAACCTCATTCTGGATGCCCCGTTTCTACCAGCCGGTAGAACACATTGGCTGGGTTGGATCCGTCGTCAACGCCAATGGAACACATACCACCATCGTCGCTGACTACGACAACGGCACTGATACCTCTGCTCTCAGTTTAGCCGGTGGCCCATTGACCATGACTGTCGGCCCTACTGTTTTCGGCATTGACATTCCACTTCCAGCTGGAATCGGTGGAATTCTAGGCGACGACGACGGCGACAAATCCTATAACTATTTCTGCAACTGGCCTACCCCAGATGAGGCCGACTCGAACCGCACATGTACTATATCCTATTCTGCGGAGCTAGTCGGTCCGCTTGTCTGTGCCGGAACGGTTTACGCCTCGACATCGGAGGAGACGCTCACTTATACGCATACCTATCCTGCGCGCGGATCGGACCCAGCCGGTACCGAAACTGCGGAATTCACCTTGACCTTACCCTCTGGCTCCGAGACTCTCTCTCGCACTAATTTGCCGTCTGTTTGCAGCGAGCTTTCGAGCGGTGAGGAAGCTGACGAGGGATACTCCTTCTCGACACCCTATCCGGCGTCGGATCTGGAGACCTATTACCTTGTTCTTACTGCGGGGACGGAGAAGCTGGACGCGACTCAGGCGGCCACTCCTACTCTGTCGAGTGCTGCGTCTACCGGCACCGGAGATGCTGCTGAGACGGGTCCCTCTGGGAGTGCGGCGCAGCCTGAAGCGACTGAGGGCGGCGCACCGATGGCTACCGGTGCGCCTATGTTGATGGGACTTGGCGCTGCTATCGCTCTTTTTGTTTGAAGCGTGTAAAGGTGATGAGAGCTGACGAGGCGATGAATGCTATGGAACCTTCGTTTCGTAATTTCTCATGCAGACTCCGAATAAAATTGATGTAATGTCATGATTTGTGAAATGTTCATATGCGTTCAGGTGTGAAGAACTGTAGTTGAAGTCTCTTGGACATTCGCTTATTCTCGAGGTTATCATGTATCCGTCGAACTCTACTGAGAAAGCACACATGTATCAGGTGCTTTGTTGCTCGTTTCGACCATCCGCTGTTATTAGGTACTTCAATATTGCTGAAATGCTTTGTTGTGCACAAGACGTCCGATCAAGCGCCCAGATTCGAAGATGATTCAGCCACCTCGTTTTCTATTGTATTCCACTGATGTGTAGAAGGATACGGGTCCAGATATATAGGGCGAATATCGTTACAACTGAGCCGAGATAGTGGCAAGCAACTCCAAATGAATATGTGAGCACCTCGAGGTTGTCAAAACAAAGACACTAATGAGCTTTGCTTTTCACTCGCTCCATGTGGTTGGCAATTCTGCTTGCGAACTGTTTCTGCAATTCACAAAAATTCGACAGTCTTGAGATGGTTTCCCAATCGCCGTTATCCTTGAAAGTATCCTTCGTGTCCACGACAAGCCTACTGATGCCTTGACGTGCACCGTCCGATGCTGTTTCGATATACACCTGACTACTATGAGTGACTTTACACAATGCTCGGGAAGTGAATGGAACCCTCACTAACCAGGCAGTGACGTCGACTTTCCCAATTCGTTAAGCTTTGTTTTGAAGTCTCAAATTTGCGCTCCCCTCCGTGTATATCTTGGAGGGCTTACTCCATGACCAATGACAAACACCGTCGACACTGCAATAGTAGGTCACACTCTACTTTCCAACAACTTTCACAAAGCGCGAGAAGCACGAGAGTCAAATTTCTTGCCTTGTGACTAGCTTTATCTCATGCTCGACCTTCCGGCGCGCTTCAACTGGCAGATAATCGAAGCTCTTTCACGCGCTCAAGCACAATCGTTCCCACTGTGCGCAATCTTCAACCCCAACAAACACTAATCGCTTGACACGGTCAACCCACCTTGACGAGGAAGAATCAAGATGACAACCACCCCGATTGGCAGCCCCACCCACCAGGCGTCTATCGAGCCAGAGATGCCGACGCCGCAACGCAAAGATAAGGGCAAGGCGCCTGCCACCAGCTCGTCTGTCCACGTCTTCACCGGCATCGCTAGCGATAGCGAGAGCGGCCTTTCCGACGATCCCGCACCATTCGCGGGTCGACAACTCACAAACAAGCCAAACTCTCCAAACGAGAAGTTCGCCCCCCACGACACGGACCCGTCCAAGATCGAGGCCACTTTCAAAATCAAGATGCCGGATGGCAGCGGCTGGTTCACGCAAACTGATATCATCCCGGAGCAGCGCGAATCTGCTGACGAAGACCTCTACGATGCGCGTGCTAGTGTCTTCTTTCCCGACCTAGAGAGCCGCAAGGTACCAAAAAAGGACAAAGAGAAGAAGAGCGATGTCGTCGTCCGCTGGAACAAGGTCGCTGCTTTCCGCTGGGAGCGCAACTTCAAGGGCAATCACGAGGTCTTTACTCCTAGCATAGCTCTTCGCCGGTTCAACGCCCGTACACACGCCTATGAGGTAAGTTTTGTTTACACGAAATATACACTGGAACACGAACTGACTGTACATTTTCCCATTTACAGCACATTCACATCGGCATCTCAAAGCTGAAAGATATCGATCCCAACGACAAGGTCTGGAAAGATGCCTACAACAAGTGGATCGACCAGATCTCGCGGCGCTCCAACGCAGACTACGAAAAGAAGAAGACACGGGATCACTGGACGCCTGGCGAGATCTGCGCCATGTACACAGCCATCAACGCCTTTATCCACGACAACGGCATCGATGCATACGATACCATGACTTCGGCGGACCTCCAAGCAATCACCGATGCGATTAACGCCGTTGATGGAAAAGCTCGCGGCCTGGACGCTCTACGTGGCCAGATCACGTCCGCTCACGAGACCAAGAACCACACCATGTGGTATCTCCGCGAGCACGCTCGCGACTTCCGGCTGATGATCGAGGGTGGCGGCGAGGTCACAGACAACGAGCGGTATCCCGAACATATCATTCCCTTGTCCGAGTTTCCACTCGAGAAGCGTGTCAATCACCGGAAGAGCGGGCGTACACGTAGAACTGGGACGTACAAGAGCAAGTTTCGATCGGTTGGCACACAGACTGATGACGATAATGTTTACCGTGATCATGTCTACATTGCAGCTGGCAATAACAACGCAGTATCCACAAGTCTTTCCAAGAAGCGTAAGCGCGTTACGCCGCCGGTTTCTGATAGTGAAAAGGACGAGGATGTGACGGAGCCTGAGGACAACGAAGAGATGGAGGTCAAGCATGGCTATGGCAGTGAGGCTCGCTGGAGTTCTTCAGACAACAAAGAGGGTAACGGCGAGGAGGCGGACGAGGTCGAGGTCGTTGAGTCTCCACAAGTCAAGAAGCCTCGCCTGGCTGCACGCGCCGAAGAACTTGCCCGCCAGTTACTCGAAGAAGACTCTGATGAAGAGGTGTAGTTCGCTTGCCAGAACTGATGTTCAGAAGGGTGTGTTTGACGGCACGGATTGAAAAGAAACGAGCTGCGTACTCGGGCGTTCTTGGCGGGTTTTCGCTTTCTCTTGTTGCGTTCGAAATGTAACCTGAGTGTCTTTGACGCAGTTTCTGTAGATATCCCATGAAGTGAATGTGCCACTCGGTATTGAGACTGGGTTTGCATATGGGGAAGATCTAAAATTAGAGTAGAGTAAGGAGATACTGCGTCGACTTTTACCGCCCTATGCACATGAACAAGGACTTTTAATCCAAATCATTGGCCTACAGGAATAGTGTAGATAACCACGATATCATCTTCCTCAACAAGCTCAACCTCGAACTCATTCTGATCCTCCTCGAGCTGAATTTTGAAGTCATCTGGATACTCCACGTCTAGAGGAACTCCATAGTCATCTTCCTCAGACTCGCTCTCCTCAGACCCGCTGTTCACAGAACAGCACTTGACCTTGGCCCTGAGACTGCGCTCAATTGCCACCTCTCCCCACAATGTGCGGACCACACTCAGTTTATATGCATAAACGAAATCCGTGGTACCAGTCCAGGATACTGCGCTCTTAGTACCTAATCCGCCCCTAATCTCTGGCCCTCCACCAATCCGAACCGCGCCTCCGCTCCAGATAGTGCCATCGACTTGCACACCTACAAGTCCGTCAACTGCGCGTGACGTATCTGTAGCACCTCGCGCACCATTTACAGTCTTGACACCGGTGATAATGTATACAGGGGTGAGAAAGCCCTATCTCTTGACATGGTCACGAACCCCTTCATTGTCGACACAGCGCTGGAGGTATTCCTTATTCGAAATGAATTGCTTAGTGCCTATGCGATCGCACGTGAACGATGTCTTATCGCTGCATCATGTTAAAGGGTGTCAAAAGTCTACACAGGGCTGTGCATACCTGTTCTCACAATTCACACCAGCGTCCGCACCAAATCGTAGCAGCCCGCTTAGGAATGTGGTCATTTTCGAAAGGCCAGCCGACTTAGACTTCTCTGTTGTGATTGAGACTGACAGCTTGGTGGGTGGCAACACGTTGTCTTCATTGGGTGGGTAAAAAGCAATTGGCCGATCGGGCTCCTGAGTGACGAGATGACGCTTCCTAGCTTGATGGGATCGTTAGGTGGAAGGTCCCAATTCGGAGAAATGAAGTAGTCTTTTTTTTCGTATGCCATGATGTTGAAGATGTCGCATTATGGTAGCTGAGGCGGGGTTGCCTACTATATAGTTGGGAATAGCAGCCTTATATGGATCGGACCGTTCTAGGCCGTCGTGAATACAGCTGAAAATCAAAAGCAATGCGGCCAAAACAGTGCTTAGCGGATGCGCCGTTACCCTCAAATGCAGCCGTAAAAATGTTTAGCGCTAAGTAACTAGCATAGGTCTAGACTATGTATTATATGCGGTAAAGCGTAACATTTGTCATACACTCAGCCTCAGCTGAGTGTAACAGCACTCCGTTTTACAACACAAGTCTCAAGGTGCATCTAGAATGCTTCGGTCACTGCTCGACGCGGGCGCCGAGGTCAATGCGCAGGGTGGAGAGTACGGCAACGCACTGCAGGCAGCTTCAGCTAGAGGGCGCGAGCAGGTAACTAAGACGCTTAATGTGGGTGCTCACCAACATCAGGAAGGTAACACCGGACCAGGGCCTGAACAGCATCGCTTAGGCCTTAAGCAAGCATTGCTAGGCGTGCGAGATATATGGGGTATGGAATTGTTGTTGTAAAAGCTGAGGTGCTATCTACCAAGGAAGGGGCCTATTGTACCCGTGAGGTAATCACGTGACAAGGCGCGTAGGAAGCATCTTTTAGTCAACACATGAAAGAACACCGAGCACAGTTCTCTGCACGCCGCGTAAGACGCTCTAAGAGAACTGTTAACATGCGTCACATCTATCTCAAAGCCAATGCAAAGAAGCAATAGTGTTTGGTTTGTTACATGAAATCATCAGTACCTAGTAAGAGCGCTAGTGTGGACCAAGCTTACCTGACAGGTCTGGCCAGGTTAGGTCTCGCTGTAGAGTTTCCCTTCCCCACTCTTTGGAGCTTTTAGCGACCTCACTACTACGTTCAAGTGACGTTCAAATGAAATGATCGACAGCACGACCAGCACTTCAGAGATCCTCATCGGAGCCTTTTAATCTGAAGGAGAATTAATTAATTAGGACAGTATGTAAATGTCAATTCTAAAACTCTTCGCAATAGAGGCGACGAAGCTCCACATCACCAATCTGCCTCGGGACATAGTGTGCCTCTCCGCCCAGGGACGCACCTTAAAGTCTCTCGCGAGCATACATAGCGACGTGACATCCGCGACTAGACTACAGTGACTACAGCATCTGCGGCGAATCTGTCAAACAACTCCCACGGCATCCACGTCACGGTGCCAATTCTCACATACGTTGAGTCCCTGCGCAAACGCCGAAGCAGTAGACCATCCATCAGACCAATGTTATGACCTCGGTATCGAGTCTCATACGTATACAACGCAAGACATACGACATATCGCCAATCCGTGATTGCATGTAATTGCTCCCACGTCTCTGGCCGCATCCTCGCGGCCCTGGAATTATTCTTGGCATCAATATTGAAGGTCAGGAATAGTTCTCTTTCTGCCGCCACCTTTTCGAACAACGTCATAACGTCGGGTCCAGAAGCTACAGGGCCTTTGAGGTCGATCGATACACTCCTGATCTCACCATAAGGATCGTTTCGCAGCGGTTCCACATTCGAAGTTACCAAAGACGTCAATGACTGTAGGTTCTCCTTGGGAGAGTTGTAAAGATTCTCCGGCCAAACCTGCGCGGGGGACGATATCCACGACCATGTTGGTTGGCGCAAACTCTCCATCCGTATAGGCGTGGTGTCCATGTCGAAGTCGTCGCAGTACCATGTGAGTTGCAACGCGAGGCCTTTCTCCCAAAGTCCTGCAAGGTAAGTTCCTGGCGCGATGGGAGATAGGCTTCTCGCAATGCCGCCGAGTGCAGGAAGTAAGTCACTTCTGTGCGTTATGCCCATCTCGGTGTATTCCTTGATGAGATTGTTCCATAGCCCAGCGAACTCTGCATTGCCAATACTGCCGGACTCGCATGCTGCACGCAGGGCTCGGTAGTAGTCATCGCCTGAAGTGGGCTCGGGGTGTGGCCATGGTACTGCATCACATTCACAGGTGTCGTGGGTGCGGCATTCGAAGCGCACTTCGCCGGGAAGAAAGTGGACGATCCTCCTTGCTAGGTGTCGTTCTTGCATGCACCACGCTCGGGAGAATAACGGGTACTCGTTGTTATGTCTATTCAAGTTGCACCAATGTGTGTCGTTTCGAAGGGCTTGCACATCGAATTGTGAACCAGATGGAGACGTGCATGAGATATTGAGTGGTGATTTTCTTGGCCATAGAAATCCTTGGGTTGATGCTTTTGCAGCCGTTGCTGAAATGACCACGTAGCCATTCGAGTATACGTCCGCCATGGTAGCAGCTTCCTTTGCCCAGTCATCGCGGTCGTCCTGCAATATACAGATCGAGTCGATCCATATGTACTCCAGCCCTAGCTTTTGAGTGGCGAATAATGCATCTTGCAGGGTTTGAGGAAGCAGAGATACGTCTAGGCACCTATGCCTTTCTGCAACGTTGGCCTTTAATGTCATAGACTGGGGATATAGACCCCAGCCTGGTATTCAATCATCAAAGTCAGCACGTGGAGCACTACAGCGATGGAGGACGTCCATACAATATGTCAATACAGCGTAGCGCACCGGACCGGTCGAGGATACAAGATGAGTATCCTGAATGCTTTCCTTACCAACCTTGATTAGGCGGGTCGGCGCAAACGCCTTGTTCGGAGCTGTGCACTGCCCGTGGCTTTGAACACAATCACTAATCCATGTAGTAATCTTCTTGAACTGGTCATTTGACCTTGGATCTGAGCAGATGTTACGTGTTTCGAAAGGACACCGCGTCTGCTTTATTTCTACCTTCAAATTAGGAGGGTTTCAATCTCTGGTTGGAAAGTACTTGCCAGGAGAAAATATTTGCACATGTTGGCCCTCACAGTATGGGTCCTGGATTCGAAAGCACAATTGTATGTCAAGACCTTTCTTCCCACAGTTGACAACACACACTGTAGTTTCATCCTTCTTGTCTGTAAGCTGTTCAAATGACTCTTTAATGAGGTTACAGAAAGAACAGTCGGGCGTTAGATCGGACAGTTTTGCAAAGTTCCGCAAGAGTGAGTGTGGTTGATCTAGTTTTCGAGGCTTCAGGTTGAATGAGCAAGTTCTACAACCCAGCTCGTATAGCAAGATAGTACGAGAGTTTTGCTGCCGTAGATTCAAACAGGTCTGAATAGTATTCTTGAAACTTTGGTCCCGAATTCTTGAACGCACGATCGACCTGATTTGTGGTTACTGTAGTGTTTGACGATTATCATACGTCCACTCACAGTGACTCGAGCATAGTAGGACGCTGTCTCTTCAGATGCCATGATGAGGTTTGCTCATTACCTTCCATGGTTGATCCAAAGTCGAGTGTCAGGCTGCTAGACTGTCACCTCAATTATATCTTGTGCTAGTGATAGTGATGGCTGGTACTAGCATACATGTAAGCGACAAACAAAGATGCAAGTGACTGAGTTTGGCACAGGTTACGACAAAGTGCAAAACTGATCGTACCATCGCCGGGAAAAAGACGTTCAACCTTGGATGGAGCTGCCGACGAGCGCAACGTGTGGGCTACGCTGTCAAGACATCAGGGTCAGCGCCGAGAGAGAGACTTCACTGTATTGAGTAGTACGCTATGGTGTTCTGTGTCAGGCAACGCCTAAACATTTGATGAGATTGATGAGATTGATGAGATTGATGAGTGTTGGCAAAACACGAATTGGGAGGGGCAGAGAAGGTACGGTAGGCCCGACAAACCTACCCCGCAGGCTCGCCCACATTCGCACACACTAACCGCAGAGCCTTCCCCCACCAAAGGCAACTTGACGCGACATCACAACTCTCTGCAGTTTTGGCAGACTTCAAAAAGCTTGCATTCGCACAAAGTACAGTGATTGCACTTCACGACATGTCGGACATTTCAGACGACGACGCGAGCTCAGTCGGCAGCATTGTCGAAGACGCAAGCGAGCCGGATACGACTAGCTTCAAAGATCTATTCTCGGATCGACAATGGACTCGTGTGTCGGACATGGTAGAGCACAACAAGGCTGAGAACGGGTTTGATCTCATTGCCACGATCAAAGGGCTTGGACCAGGTATGGTTTACAATGCGTCCATGTGCCCTGCGCACTTTACCTCTTTGGGATGACTACTGATTGACTGTGCCAGACGCTGACGAACTCACCGTCATCAAGTTGATCAACTACCTCCGAGCGGAAGCTCAAAAAGGCACGGAGCCCAAAGCTATCAAAGTAACCTTACAGGAGCTTGCGAGCGACAAATACCTACAGCCAGTATTAGAGGATGATGCCTTACTATTTGAACTTGGGGATCTCATGCCGGATGATGACAGCAAGGCCATCGACTACGATGAATACGAGGCGAAGATGCACAAAGACATGCAAGAAGACTTCTCCAAGATCAAGTTGACCAACGACCGGGATCAAGACTACTTCGAATCGTACAAAGGCAACAGCATTCACCGTGAGATGATCGAGGACCGGGTACGAACGGAGGGGTACCGTGACTTTATCGAAAAGAACGCAGAGGTGTTCGCTGGAAAGACTGTACTAGATGTGGGATGTGGTACTGGCATCCTCTCCCTCTTCTGCGCACGAGCAGGTGCCAAGAAAGTCTTCGCAGTCGACAACTCCGGCATCGCAGTCCGTGCCAAAGAAATCATCGCAAAGAACGGATACCAAGACCGTATCGAACTCATCCAGGGCCGTGCGGAAGACTTTAATACGCAGCGCCTGATCGGCAAGGAGAAAGTCGACATCATCATCTCGGAATGGATGGGCTACGGCCTCCTTTTCGAGGGCATGCTAGACTCTGTTCTGCGCGCACGAGACATGTACCTCAAGCCAGATGGCATCATGGTACCTTCGCACTGCAACATCCGCCTTGCCCCAATCTCAGACGCCGATTGGATAGCCGACAGCACGAGCGAAAAGTTCTGGAAAGACATCTACGGCTTCGACTTCTCGCCTATGGTCCCAGGCGGCCTACTCAACACACATGAGATCGGTGTCTTTGACGTCCCCGAGAAGGCCCTCTGCGGCAGCGCGACAAGCCATCTACTCGAGATGAAGACCGTGTCCGTGCAAGATCTTAGCTTCAAGGTACCCCTTCGCATGACGCTCGACCGCGACGTTGCATCACTCGAAGCCATAGCGATATGGTTTGACACCATCTTCATTCACCCTGGCAGCTCCCAGGATGTCAAGACGCTGGATAGTGTCGACTGGGGCAAGAATGGTATTCCCGGTCTGGGCTTTTCGACGGGACCGAACAATACACCAACACATTGGCATCAGGCGGTCCTGCTGCTGGATGAAGAGATTGCGGAGAAGCAGGTGTACAAGAAGGGTACAGTGTTGGAGGGAAGCTTGACGTATGCGAAGGAGAAAGGTGATGATCGGGGTATCACGGTGACGGTGGAGTGGAAGGGGCAGGGAGAGCAGGGGGATGTTGAAGGAAGGGTGCAGAGGACGATGGCGTAAGGGCCATGTTGAAGGGGAAGATTGGATGAGGATGGCCTGAAGGTATTTGCGATTACACAAAAAAAATATGGATGTAGATAGATACCACAGAGACACGTTCTTGCAGCTTCGAAGCCATGCTCCAACCACTTGATGCCGGGCCGAGATTTATCACGCTAGCTTCCGATTCCGAGACGGCGCTGCGGAAGGCTCGCGCAACCCTCCAGCGTCAACAATGTAGTTTATTTCCAAACAACGGCGCTTGCGATTCGACTACGCGCTCTAGAATCTGACTGAAAACATCTTGAACTCGCTACGAGGCGACGAACATGTTCCACCTGTTGTTCAAAATTGTCGATGTGTGAGGTGACGACATAGCACGTGGATCGTGCGCGTGAGCTTCATTCCAGGAACCCTAGGTGCCGCACGTTGTACCGCGAGACACCGAAAGCTTAATAGAACCTTACGAGTGCTATCCCCAACCAGAAGCTACTCGATCTAGACGAACAGCCTGAGAATGTCCAGTCGACGGTAGCAGGGCTCGATAACTTCTATGCGCGGTATTCTCCCTGGGCGACCCCAGGCTAAGCTCCAGGCTGTCGCTCATGGCCTGTGGGACGGCCTCCAGATAATCGTATGACCAGACACCACATGGCGCTTATGGAGGCTGACGCGCTTCTCGTATAGGTCTACATCTCCGGTAATGCGCTCATCGTCCTCGACCGACCAAACCACGTCCTGCAAACCATCTACATCGACGAGGAATTCGAGCTCGAAGCAGTCGCCATTGACCAAGGCACCGGCAAACTCGCGGCATGTTCGACGCGACGCATCTACATATACCGGCCATACGGGCAAGATGAGGGGGCCGTCAAGGTGGGCCACATGCCGAGGGGACGCTGGGAATGACTGCTGATGTGCGCAGTGGTCGCAACAGGGCAGCATGTCCCTTTCCGATGTCGACGACCCAATCACGACGCTCTCGTGGGGTATGCCCGACGAATTGCTCGTTGGCAGCGCCTCCCTCACCCTCTTCAACACGCACAGCGACAACATAGAACGCATATGGACCAAGCAGCTGGCAAACCCCGTCAAGTTTGCCCATTTCTCGCCCGATGCTGAGTTGATAGCTTCAACAGGCAGGTACGACCGGCTGCTGAAGATATGGCGGCGCACCTCGTTTGGTTCCGCCGACCAGAGCTTCGATTACTTCTACCTCGCACACCCCAAAGCCATTACCGGCTTGCATTGGCGACACCCGCACCACAAGGACCAGTCCACAGACAATGTACTATATACAATATGCGCAGACCAGAGAGTGCGAGTCTGGGTTCCAGGTGAGCACCACGGGGTGGATGGAATGCACATGTGGGCAGACGTGGACCTTGTCGAGTCGATAATGACACGACATGTGCCGCTGGAGCAGCAGTCCACCAAGAGATATGCCTTCTTTATCGACGGAAAACACTTCACTCACGCGACGGAAAGAGCCATGCAGCAGGCGTCAGCAGAAGAAAAGGACCACGGCATCGCCCTGCATCACCTGATCGAAGTCGCGAATCGCAACCCTGAGATATGCGTCGTGCTGGATGATAGAGGCAACATGTCCGCGTGGGGGTTCGAGAACGTGGGGGCTAAGCAGAAGAAGGTCACCGATGTTTTCAACATTGCCCATGTAGACGGACTGCATCTGCACTTTGCCAAGGAACCTAAGACCATCGAGGACAATGTACAGTTCTACGCTTTCATCGGCGATCAGCCAGACTCCGAGCTGACACTGCTGTCGCATCACTTTGACGGGCGGATCGAATGGCTAGAGTCGCGCATCGACTACTTGTTCGACCCCTCATCGCAACCTCAACGCATCCAGCGGAAAGCCATGTGGACAGGGCATTCACATGCCATCAAGAAGGTCAATCGTACGGCTAGTGGAAGGGCTTTGGTATCACGCACCACCACTGATGAAATCATCGTGTGGTTACAGCGACAGAGCGATCAAGGCATGACACTGCATCGACATAGCAGTGTCAAAGTGACGGAGCATATCCATCGCACCGCCCTCTTACAAGAGGGCAATTACGTTGTTTTCTTACACCATGACGCAATCTCGCTTTGGGATACCCGCGGTCATGAAGCCGTTGAGGTGACACGTTCTGCGTATAGATTACAGGGCAAGCCTTTGTGCTTATTAGTCATACCTGAGGTCGAAGCTGGCGGGAACCGCGTGCACATCGCCACCATTAGTGCCGAAATAAAGGGCATATGCTGGGAGGTTACACTGCCAACACCAGAGCGCGATCCAATCACAGGTCGCAAACTCTCTGCCGTCGCGCATACCAATGGCTATACGAACGATCATTCAGACATCGCACTCAGGCATTTCTCTACCTTCGACCTAGGATCAGGTGACGATCTTGCCTTTGTACTACCTGTAGATCCTGCGGGTACGGCCCCCGTTATCTCAGGGTTCCTCGACACATTTGCGCGAGATGTAGCCATATCATACACAACATCCGGGATCATCAAGTCGTGGACTGCACGCGTCAACGTCGACGAACAGAAGTTGGACTGGCTGATGACCTCCGAGGTCGAGACTGGTGTGCAAAGCCCATCACTTGCCAGTGGCACGTCCATACGTAAAGCTGCACTGGTCGATGCTGATCGAACGACGCTTACCATATGGAACACGCGAAGTGCCCAGTTGGAGTACGAAGAGAGATTTGAAGGCAACGGCATCATCCAGGATCTCGACTGGTCATCTACCCCGGACAATCAGTCCATCCTTGCTGTTGGTTTCCCCCACCGAGTCGTCATCTACGCTCAGCTTCGATACGACTACCTCAACGCCGGCCCATCTTGGGTGCAGATCCGCGATGTGCGCATCCGCGATATCACGCCTCATCCGATTGGCGATTCAGTATGGCTAAGCAGTGGCAATCTCGTCATTGGTGCAGGCAACCAGCTCTTCATCCAGGACGAGCATGTCCAGGTGTCGGAAGGGCTGTTCCCAAGCTTGCGTACCATCTCTCGCAAGACTGCATCTATTGACATTTTCAATGCCGTTAGTCGACTCAACGGTCCCCTTCCCGCCTACCATCCCCAGTTGCTCTCACAATGCGTATTGGCTGGCAAGCTGCTATTAGTCCAGCGCATCCTGATCCGCCTCTATGCTACACTCAAGTTCTGGATCGAAGGTGAGGAGCTGGATAGCTCGTTGGGATTCTCACCTGAAGACTTTTCAGAAGCTGAGGTACGTACATGGATGACTCTGGCAGGATGCGACTAACCCCAATAGACTCAAATGACTGCATCGCGGAAAGAGATACACGCGTCGTACGCCGACTTCTCAGATGATAGCGAACCCGAAGCTGTCACCGAAGAAGTCGCGTCCAATCTCAAGGAACTCTTGACTACCAAGCGGATACCGCTTTTGTCCAGTCGCGAACAGTTTCGACTGGCCGATGTTATTGAGTGTATTGGTATGGTTGAGAAGCATCGCCGATCGATCGACGATAATGCTGGACGCTTTTTATTGTTCTTTCGTCAACATGTGCTGAGCGAAATGCACAAAGGCCCTATATCGTGGCGCGAGATTATATGGGCGTTCCACTCAGGAAGCCAGGATATCCTCGTTGACCTTGTTAGCAGACACTTCAGCGGCAAGATGATGTGGCAGCACGCAAAGGAATGCGGAGTATTTATGTGGATGTCCGACATCAACGCATTGGTACAGTAACATGATACTATATCCTGATATACTCACTAACCACGTCCCCAGCGCGCTCAATTCGAAGTCATCGCTCGAAACGAATATACCAAAACTGAAGAGAAGAACCCTGTCGACTGCGCGCTTTACTACATGGCTCTCCGGAAAAAGACAGTCCTCGTCGGTCTTTGGCGCATGGCTACTTGGTCGCGTGAACAAGGCGCAACCCACCGCCTCCTTTCCAACAACTTCTCCGAAGAGAGATGGAAAACTGCTGCGCTGAAGAACGCGTACGCACTTATGGGCAGAAGAAGATTCGAATATGCAGCGTCCTTCTTTCTCCTCGCTGACCATCTCCAAGACGCCGTCAGTGTCCTGCATAATCAGCTTGGCGACACACAACTCGCCATAGCCGTTGCCCGCGTCTACGGAGGCGACGACTCACCCGTCCTGCTAACGTTTCTGAGAGACAAGATTCTACCACAAGCTGCTAGGCAAGGAAACAGATGGCTAGCAACATGGGCGTACTGGCTGTTGAACAAGAAAGACATGGCAGTTCGCTCCCTCGTCACACCCTTGTCTACTCTCCTCGAAACCTCGGAGCCACCCAGTTCGGCGGCGAAGTCTTATCTCACAGACGACCCGGCGTTGGTGGTCTTGTACAAGCAGTTGCGCGAAAAGTCGCTGCAGACACTCCGCGGCGCCACCATGATTGGTATGCGCGAGGAATGGGATTTCGTGCTGCATACGGCTGGGCTGTACGATCGTATGGGTTGCGACGTCCTGGCGCTCGATCTAGTCAGAGGGTGGGAATTCTTGTTGCCGCCGCCACAGACAAATGTAGGACCTGGACGTCCGCCGCTTAGTCCCGAGATGCCAAGACAGAGCTACTCATCGGCGCAAGGGGGAGGAACAGGAGGGAGGGATGCGACGACGGACTTCGACTTTGATCCTAGGAAGTTGCTGCGCAGGAGGAGCTCGCTTGTCGTTGCTGACCTCCCGGTGCGCGAGCATGCGCACAATGAGCTTGCGGAGAGTAAGGGGACGTTGGAAGAGGGCAGGGAAAGCGGAGATGACGATGAAGACAACGGGGAGGGGAATCGGAATAATGAGACGGACGGTGGTGAGAAAGGAAAGGATAAGGACAAGGAGAAGAAGAAACCGCCGCCGACCCAGTTCCACGAGCCTGATGCGAACAGTTTGTTGGATGCCTTTGGCTTCTAGTAAGAGCCAATAGTCTGGCACAATCTGTGCGTGTATGTGGTTTGGGGGGTTTGGAGCTAGGCTGGCACGACTGGGCGTTGCGAACCATGGTTCTTGGGTGTAATAGTTGCTGTATGTAGTTTTGTGCATGGCTGTGAGCAACATGTTCTTGTGGCCTGTATTAGTCCTACAGTCTAGGCGCGCTACCCGAGCCGGGTCGCTACGCGAGCAGTAAAGGTTCTAATAACTGCAGAAAATTACTATGATTTTATGCAGTACTGTAAACGTTGTTGTTGAAGAACTACAGAATCTGTAAGAACTATTCTACTTCCAAAGCTCTCTATTACTGTAGATTAGGATAGTTTCTTTACAAGACTAGCACCAGCCCATGCCGATCCGGGATTAATGCGTTTAGGATACAAATCGAGTAAGCGATGGTAAAGTTCTTCAGCTGTTTCTGTCTCTTCGCAAAGCCGGTTAAAGTTTTGCAAGTAGACTTTTGTTTCTTCAATCGCCTGCGGATCATGACCTTTGCTGGGATCACTGTGTCCCCCCACGACAGCTTTAGGGCAGAGAGCAGCGATCTTGTCCAGTGCTGCAATCCACTCCAGTCGTGATGATTCAGATTTCGCCTCCCCTAGGTAGGGGTGGGTGTTCGCGTAGACGGCGTCACCAACCACAGCGAGGCCAATGGAAGGAACCCAGAGAATGGTAGTGTCGTCCGTATCTGTGTGGCCTACTCTGAGGGCATGTAGACTTTCGCCCTCAAGCTCCAGCTGATCTGCGTGTAGAGGGCTACCCGAAACAAGGTTCTTCGGAATCTTGCCTGGGAAAAGTTTGTTCCAGAATTCCTGTCTCTTCGAGGTCAACTCGTTATCCATGCCGGCCACTACCTCGCTTGTCGCGACCACTTTTGCGTTTGGAAAAGTCTCGAGGAGCAGACCGCAGCCGAAAAAGTGATCGCCATGCGCATGGGTGACGTAAATATGTGTGATGTTCTTGTCAGCGTCCACCACCCAGCTCACTAGTTCCTTTGCAGCTTCCTCTGTCAATTGAGCATCGACAAGAACGGCATCTTTGTCGCCGAATATCAAGGTTGAGCTTGTAGGTACCCATTTCAAGTCGTCGTGTCCCGACGGACCAGTCCTGGTTGCGCTGGGACGAGTAGAATGGAAGACCTTGAAGTCGAGACCCATGATTCCAGGAGTGTAGAGAAGACTTGGTGGTGGTGACTGAAGTGCTGAGTTTAAGTGGAGTTTTCGTGCATCAAACATGCCTACTTGTGTTGAACTGCGCTCTGGATATGTACTAAGATTGCGCACAGACATCACTAGACCACTAGTGGTAGCATTAGTGATCAGCCCTCGGTAATCATTGATTTGTGATCTACAAAACGCCCTTGTTTTAAGACATAGCATTCTCTTATTAAGCAAAAGGTGTTCCCTCACCCGGCTCTTCGACACCAAGACCAATCTTGCCTATAGTGGCCTTGGACTCGATTTGCCGATGAGCCTGCTTCAAGTTCTCAAGAGTAAGTTTGTACCGCTGATTAAGGGTCGGAAAGAGCTTTCCCTCGCTCATCAGATTTCCAAGGGTTTTGAAAATCTCGTGATAGCTTTCGACATTGCTGTGGTGGAACGCTGCTGTACCTAACCAATCCCAGGAGAAGGTCATCGACTTGGACATGAATTCGGTTCCATAAAGCCTAATGTCCGCTTGTACAATAGTGCATACTTTGGAAAAGGGAGCGCAGATTTTTGCGATTGCGTGGACATATTGTTCAGTCGGTGCCAACACGTACGCGTATCTGTGGAGAACGATCAGCTACGTGTGCTATGAGCGGATAGGTATATAGGGATAAGCATACTTAATCGGGACGTCTAGTTTCAAGGCTTTGATCTCCTCAACAAGATCTTCACGATGATTTACTACATGGGTAGCCCCCATTCGCTTGCAAGACGTTGCAGTGTCGGGTCGAGATGCAGTAGCAATAACTACTGGTAAGTGTAGAACATTGCGCGCCAATTGGATAGCAGCACTACCGACTCCGCCTCCGCCATTAATCTATATTACATCATATTACGTCAGCTCAGACTTAGGAAACGTAGTCAAGAGTACTTTTGTAAAAGGCAATTAGGACGTACGATCAGAATGCCGGCGTCTTCATTAGGCTTAATCTCCAGACGATGATTCAAAGACTGGTAGGCTGTTCCAAATGTCAAGCCATAGCTCGCTGCTTCGACGAAATCGAGGTTCTCCGGTTTCTTGCAGCAGAGGAACTCGCTAACGAGCTGGTACTCTGCGTAACTACCCTGACGAGTTGTCGCTCCGACCCATGAGATGTCGTCACCGACTTTGAAGCGTGTGACGTCGGGGCCCACTTCTAGAATCGTTCCGGCACCATCGTATCCAATAACGTGAAAGCCTTGGGGCGCGTGTTCGTAATAATCTGATTGCAGTTGTTGGCCATCAGTCGTTATCAGGCCGGTCGTTTCTTACCAGGTGCGTCATCATAAGTACCGCCTCGAATCTTTGTGTCTATCGGGTTGACAGAGCAAGCTTTGACCCTATCGATATTGTTAGAAAAGTAAGAGGGTTAAGGTTCCAGGACTTCCTTGACAAGCACGTCTCTACCAGTTGGCCCTCCGGGCTTGGGAATGTCACGAGACTGGAGATTATCGACAGGCCCGTAGGTCGACACTCCGACTGCTTTCATGCTTGCCATTTTTGGTGTCGTTTTGGGTCAAGATTGTATGAATGTTCTCTGGAGACTATGTATACGTAGAATGTTCTAGCTATTTATTTACGCCTACATTCAAGATATATTCGTAATCATGTTACTCGCCGCGGTTTGAAACACCAGTCATTCGAGTGGTGGTTGTAACTCCTCGATACCTAGGCATTGTCTTGCTGTATTGCAGATGAGTAATCATATTTCCGAGGCAGAACAGAGTCCATGCAGAGGATCTCTTCCCACCCACTAAAGATGCTGTCATCGATAAGATCCGTGCGATCACAAAGATGAAGAGGCTATCTAGGTAGGGATCTCTTAGGAGAAAACTTTTAAGTAGCGCCTAGTAAGTCTAGACTACACTTTGCCATGGTATTCTCAGTAAAATTATCACCGGAGGATACTTATCTTAGTTCACAATACTAGAGTATATCGTTTATGCTCCCAAACTCTCCAACGTATGCCTTTTGTTGAAGGATGACTAAGTATCTACGACTTTCTTTGATTATAGAGGACGAGTGAACCTGGGAGTAGAGGTGCAAGTCAGTGGACGAAGATAATTAGTAGAACTAAGATTCCTTTCGACATAAAGAGACGGATGAACTAATCAGTTGCCGTTCTGGAATAGAACCGTGTAAGTTGGGAAGAGGGATGTGAAGTCAGAGTGGTCATCGTTAGTATCAAACAGCATACATAGTGAATGCAATGGCTCGCCCTTTATATTATGTTCAATTCAGATACGGTAGCCAATGGGTATTGATACGTGGATATATTAGAGACTTTTTCTTTTCTTCATCAAATGCCGTTGTGTATCGTAGATCTTGTGTTATTTTACATAAGTATTCAAGAAAGCTATCTGAGCCTGGATGTTCTGCTTAAAGTGATCACCCAAATATAAGTCAAAGTGACCACATCCTTCCAGATAATGCAACTGCTTCGGCTCTCTAGCCTTTTCGAAAGCACTCATTTGAGAAGCTGTTGATACAAGCACATCGTTACCAGGGACTACAAAAAGGAGTGGCGTAGGAGATATTCTGTGAATCATAGCTTGTCCTTCGAATGTGAGCATATGAAGTTGTGTCTGAGTTGTGACAAAATTCTCCCAACGGCTTCCGCAGTTCCTCTGTTCTTTAAGAATGTCGTAGGCGTCTTTAGTAGGAAACATCGCCGTTGTCTTGGTCGGGTGGGCAGATTCGCGATCTTCCGCGATAAGAGGTACAGTGGGTGCCCCCAAACCGCTAACAATCTGTCTTCTATCTTCCAGTACTACTGGAATGCGATCTTTAAATGCGATTGATCGAGTCTCGCCAGAAACAGCAGGGCATTGAATGATCACTGCTTTGATGCGTTTATCCACAGCAGCTGCATGAATAACGTTACCGCCTGAAAAGCTGCTTCCCCAGTACACCACCCTCGCGTCATCTACGCAATCCAGAGTAGTCGCATAGTTGAAGGCGTCGTAATAATCTGCTTGTTGCAAAGCAGGATTGGACTCTTGCCTGGGTAGGCCGTCGCTGTCGCCCCAGTTACGATTATCGTAAAGCAAAACGACGTAACCGGCTTCATGGAACGCAGTAGCGAAATTGGGCAGTAGGAAATGACGAGTGCCACCAAGCTGTGAGAGTAAGGTAAGTTACTCGACTGACACGAGGAGAATGCGATGAGTGAAAGGACGGAGAAAACGTACTCCATGGGTCATGATGATACAAGGCGATGCCTGTTCCCTCGGATACAACCATCCGCGAAGGATAGTGCCATCACAGGCCTTGAACTCGATATCCTGGCGAGAGGCAGACATGATCGATTGACACTATGTAAGGTGCGAGCGGAGTTTAGGTGTATCAAACGGGATAAGAACAGTTTCTTCAAGAAAAATAGCTGCGTAAAGACATCCAAGCTTACTCTACTTATTTATTCCGTTAATTGGGATCACATTCTTCTGTAGGGTACTTAGAAGCATAGTACACTCATCATGTTTAGTGTTGTTGCCAAACTTTAATCGCCACCTTGCACAAAACCTCGGTATGATTACAAAACCAAGCGCTCGCTCCAAGGTCGGCAAGCGGCCGATCATTTCTATACTTGGGCGATATTAGCAGTAGTGTGCTACATTGCGCTTCTTCGAAAAAGATTCTGATGCTAGGGCCACCGAGGCAACGATCACTAGTGTATACTAATCCTTCATCTCTACGAGAGCAGCCGAATAACGCTTGTCGTCATCTCTTATCAGTACCCATAATTCAGCAACATCTTCAATCAGCCCACAGATGTCCTAGTGTCAGTGCCAACTGCTATAGATACTGAGCTAGAAGAAATACTGGCGCCTATCACGAAGGTAATGTATAAGAGTATCGATTCACTGACAATAACTCAAGAATTGTTTAGAAAGTGCCAGCCCAGACCCTAACAGAATTTGGCCGGACAATCCTCGGATTCTGTTGTCAGATGTGTCTTTTCGCATTGACATCCGTCTCCTCACCTCGTACGACTGTTGGTAATCGTCCACTAGGATTGAACCCTTCCATACATGATATCCTTAAGCTCCACTTCGTATCCTATTTGTCTTTCCAAGTCACCTCGGCTCTATCAGTTATGATTAGAGTTAAGAATCATTAGCCTTGAGCCCATTATATGTAGTGATTGTATCTACATGGTGATTACTTGTCAGCATACCTAGGTGTAACAGCCCGGTCTATTCCGGCGCAACACTTCGGATCCTAGTATCCCGGAGAGGTTTGACGTATGTTATAACTATATAAGTTTGCGGCCTGTACCTTCCTCATCCGTACTTCAGCATCTACGACTACGACTAGTTACCTCAGAACGTTCGAGTCTTGAGCGAATTTCACACACTATCACACTCGCCTCCGTTCGCATTATCGAACCATCCAGGGAACACAAAATGCCTACCCTTACCGCGCAGTTAGCCGGTCCATATTGGGAGCCAACAACGCCTACACAAAGGTTCTTCAAGGCTTACGTCCACGCCGTCGACAATAAAGGATACAATGTTGGCTCCGGCCTCAAGTTCTATTCCAAAGATGTTACATTTCACAATCAGAACAACGCCGTTTATCATGGCGGGGAAGAGATGTGGGCATGGATGAAGAAATTGTTTGGCGTCTTCGACCGCATCAGCCATGACTGGATCCAGTTCACGGAGATTCAGCGTGATGACGGTACTACTCAATTCATCACCCAGAATATCCGCAACCTATGGGTCAAGGGCAACGATGCGGAGACACCGACTGTTAGCATCCCAGTTGTCATGATTGCTATCGTTGGTCCAAGTGGTGATGAAATCACGCCTGAAGGTCTGCATTTCAAGGAAGTTTGGTTGTACTGGGATACTGCTTTACTTCTCTCACACCTGCCGGAAGAAGCTGTTGTTTTCAAGACCAAGAATATCTTAACCTCGGAATAGATAAATGGCCACAAGTTGATGCCTCAGGCCTGCATAAAGCCATGATAGATACTGTACGTGATGCTCAGTCATATAATTGCCATTGCTCCAGCCTTAACCGTATACTTTTGTGACATACCTCTCCCTTCCTGCATATTTTTTACGTGTCTGATGGCCTGGCAGTCGTATATGGAATGGTGGAAACCTCGAAGCGGGGTGAGCTGCCATGTCCCAGCTCCAAACCACAGGAGCAAGTATCCCTGAAGACCCCGCAACTCACTCTAACAGCAAGATCTCGGTCATAATAATACTTTTTATCATTCAGCAAGCTTCTGAGCCTGTAACCAGTAATGTGGTATTGAGACACAGAATTATCGCTTATACAAGATGTTGATTAGATTGAGAAGCCAGGCGGCGTTAAGTCAAATCAAGTGTAGAACTAGTCATTCATCATTGAGCGTGGAGCCAGATCACTATCCATGCGCAGGCTCATGACAGGGCTAGTAGTCGCTGTATTTAGCTTTATACATGGCTGCGAGTAAGATGTTCTTCTGCCTCATGGTTCAGTTTCATGGTCTTGTAAACCACTCCGACTGCGGGGAAGACAGGCGCATGAAATAGCGGGGTCGCTTAACGGGCGAGTCGGCTCATCTTCTACCCGACGACAGTAGCGCACCCTCTCAACGCATAGATGCAAGCTGAACTTGTTCTCCACGTCCTGCTTCTCTAGGCGCCAAGCACCAGTTGACCGAGCATCGTCTTCTGGCGTGCTCGTGGGCCCGAAAGCTCTAGGCTAAAGACCTGGGTTGCCGGCGCTTGTTCATCAACACATATTCGGTGAGATATTTTCGATTTCATGTCTAATCAAATGGAGAGCCCTGAGCAGCCTGGAGGAGCTGCACCAAAACCGGCGATAGGGCGACAAACTAAGGCTTGCATTACGTGCAGGCATCTCAAGGTGAGCTTCTGCTGATGCGCTGATGAGATGATCCACTTACAGTATATGAGACTAAGATTTGGGAATAGATCAAATGTGTCATGCCAGATACAGCAGGTCCATGTCGGCGGTGTCGCAACCGCGGTTTGGAATGTCGCGTAGAGAAACACCCGCAAGCAATTATGCTTGAGCAACATGATAAGCAAGTACACCCACCTGGAGTCTACAAATCCCGTACCAACAAATTAGTAGATGGCGTAATCATATTTCTGGTCGTGTGCAGCAGTTGCAGACTGCCGTGGACGTCTTACTGCGCATGTCTGATCTGCCAGCACTGAACTCATACGCTCAAACCCCGGCAGGCGTGGAGCCTGGACCGGAACATTGGAAGGGCGGGCATGGATCAGACGAGGAGGACACATTACCTCCGGCGCCTATTTTGACACCTGTCGCCCCTGTCGATGACTCCATATACAGTCTACCCATCAATTCTCTTTACGAGGTAACGAGACTCCCCACTCTCGGTGTCGGAAATGTGTTGCCGTCTACTCAGCGGAACCATCAGAGTCACGACTTCATAACACGACGCCTAATTCCAGAAGCTGCAGCGGAGAGTTTGTTCACCACATTCATTCGTCTCGATTACTTCTGCTACGGTCTCATGTGCCCCTACAGCACTCTCAGAGACCTTCGAGCCAGCTCTCCGATGCTTACCGCTGCCTTATGCGCAGTAGCTGCACTGCATGATCCCGATGGCTCTTCAGTATTCAAGACATGTCATGCAGAGTATCAAAGATTAGTCATGGGGAGCATGTTCGTTGTGTCACAATCTTCCGACACTATCAGAGCGCTTATAATTGGCGCTTACTGGTTAGCTGATATATCATACACGTTGCCTGGGCATGCTATCCGCTTGGCCATGAGACTCAATTACCACTTGGCCTACTACGCGGTCATAAAGGGCGGCGCAGAGCAAGAAGACATTATAAAAGCACGTCTTTGGTATATCCTATACATCCATGACCATCAGTCGAGCATCTTCAACGGTCGACCTGCTTTGATCTCCGCTTCTGAAGAGCCCCATCAACAATGGGAAGCCTTCGTCCGAATCAACGAGAACCAAGAAGTAGATTTGAGAATGTCAAGTCAGATTGCGCTCTATCACATCACGTCGAAGGTCAGAGATGTCTTCGGAGGCGACCCGTCACAGGGTGTACCGAATCACAGTCTACCCCAGCTTCGTGGGTACTTCGCCGAATTAGATCGATGGTACATGATCTGGGGCAACAGAATGCGTATGTGCAACGTCTTTTCAAAGTATCGAGCATGCACTAATTAGTTAGCACGAAACGCCCACGTTGGGTGGTTCCCAAGAGATGGTGCCATCTTGAATTACCATTTCGCTCGGCTGCACCTCTGCTCCTACGTCTTCCGAGGCTTGCCTCTAGGATTTCTGCCTAGCGCATCTGTCGAGGTGCAGGAATTTGGGAGAACCGCAGTCACGTCTGCCGCAGCTGTGCTGAGCTTAGCCGTTGAACGTGACGATTTACGATCAGCACTTGTCGGTATGCCCATATACTACCATGCCATGATCAATTTCGCGGCCGTGTTTCTTATCAAGGCAGCTAAGATTGGTTTCCCGGATTCTACAGCGGTGAATGCTCCAGCCGTACTGTCACAGGTGAACGATTGTGTACGCGAACTTCGTGCACAGAAAGCTTCCAGTCAACACCTTGTATATCATCTGGCTAATGGCTTGGAAGGATACATGAAGGTGCTTTCTGATCCCAATCAAGATGTCTCAATGCTTCCGGCACCTATGAGCGTTTTGGGAGATAACGCCTCGACACTGAGTACAGCGGATTCGATCTTTATGCTCGACACTTTTGATCTGTTTTCCTATGTGAATATGTAGTCATATCAGACAAGGTTGTGGTATGGGCACGGCAGGTCTAATGCAGCATGAGGCGGCCAGTCAGCTAAATGGCTGGGGTATCGTTTGTCTCTCATCCAGATATTGTCGAGAAAAGTACCTACGAATGTGTTTTTTCGCTATCTTTACTGAAGCCGAAACGGTATACGAGGTAGTGGTGCATCACAAAAAGCAGAGCAATATTGTCCGAAACGAGAAAGGACAAATACCATGATGACTGAAGCGAGCAATACTTTCAAGAATTGTCAATAGAAAAGCCTCAATTGCTACGAGAGCTATCTGAAATCTTATCACCCCTCCTTGTAAAATTCCAGGTGCTCTATGATTGTCCCTCGGGGGCAATCATTCCCAGTCATTCAAGCAGTCTGTGTGGATTTGTAGGGCCATCTCTGGTATATGAAGAAGCATGCGAGATAGATCAGAGCGCCAATTGCGAAGAGTCCAGAGAATACTTGGAATCCCATAACAGCCAGAGGTGGTTTGGACACCGTGATGATTTCTGTAGCGTAAAGCTGCGCAAGATTGGCGGCTCCGTTAATACTGGCTAGGGAAATAGCTCTCACCTCTGGCTGAGCTAGTCCCAGAACTGTGCTGGTATATGAGAGTGCTAGTGGGTTTCCGCACCATATTGCAGTGTTTATAAAGCAGAGGAAGATGTATCGAGGAATAGATGCTGTAATGACCGATGCGAGTGCACAGAAAACGGTACCAAAGATCAGAAGGACTGCCATGGTGAATATAGCGCGCCATCTTGGAACTTTGTCGGCAATGACGCAGGCAATTACAGCCACGACTAGCGCTACACCGTACAGCGGTGCTGTCATGTATCTAGATTCGCATGTCAGCATTTCAGTTCAGTCGTCTAGGGTCGCAGACTAACTGAGCGTCTTCTCTGTCGTAAGCTAGCTGACCGGGATGTTGATCACCCGGGGATGTTGATCACTCACAAATCTCAGCACTCCCACACAAAACACGTGTTATCTCTCCACGTACTCAACCAAAATGGGCGACCGTGAAGCAGCTAT